>NW_028225179.1:57935926-58124091 GCF_052327205.1 Somniosus microcephalus
TACGAAAACGATACAGGGACACTGGAGAGGTGTGAGATATAATTCGCTTTTTGTTGTGACTTGGCTGAATTTAATGTACCAGCCTGCTGCGACAGTTCTGCAAACAAGCCTTTAAACAGATATACTTAACTTCTGTAACTCTTTTCAGCTGTGGCTCAGTGGGTAACACACACGTGTTAGAGTTAGAAGATTGTAGGTTCATAGTCCCACTTCAAGAACTTGAGCACAAAAATCTAGGCTGACACTCCAGTGCAGTGCTGCGGGAGTACTGCACTGTTGGAGGTGTTGTCTTTCGGATGAGACGTTAAACCGACATCTGCTCTCTCAAGTGGACATAAAAGATCCCAAGGCACTATTTCGAAGAAGAGCAGGGGAGTTATCCCTGGTGTCCTGGCCAATATTTATCGCTAAATCAACATAACCGAAACAGAATATCTGGTCATTATAACATTGCTGTTTGTGGGAGGTTGCTGTGCTCAAATTCGATGCCACGTTTCCCACATTACAACAGTGACTACACTCCAAAAGTACTTCATTGGCTGTAAAGTGCTTTGAGACGTCGGGTGGTCGTGAAAGGCGCTATATAAATGCAATTCTTTCTTTTAGACATGGCATACATGGCCCATTGTCTACAGATAAGGAGAAGAGATACCTATTATGGAACAATCGTCAACGTGGTCTGAGACGCGTATGCATTGGGAGGCCTGCCAAGCTTTGGGTAGAAAGGAAACAATTAGAGATCGCTTAGGGCTGCTGCTGTGAGTCAGGCGACTTGACCAGTAGCACAGAAAGAAGGGCCTACTGGTCACTGCCGAACCGGTCACTCGCTGGTGTTAGTACGTATGTACCCTTATGCTTGCTCGTTGAAGCTTATGCTTGCGTGTAAACCTGATTTTGTGCTTACTTGTAAACGTGATTGATTTTAAGTGTAGAAGTAGTTACCCTGAAATCTTTGTCTCGTTGTCTTCATTCTGGTTCGGGACCGAACTCCTGAGTAACTGTCAGACCGGGATCCCGTAAAGGGCCTGTTCTTACACAGGATGCAGAAAAGATTGGAATGGATGATACCAGAACTGAAAGGTTGTATATATCCAGAATGGCTGAGCATGCTGGGGCTCTTTCTCTAGAAAAGGGAAGGCTGAGTGATGATCTAATAGAGATGTTTTAAATTATGAAGGGTTTTGATAGGTTAGATATCGAAAGGATGTTACCACTTGTGGGAAGTCTAAAACTAGGGGTCATAAGTATCACATACTGACTAATAAATCTAATAAGGATTTTAGGAGAAACCTCTTTACCCAGGGCTTGGTTAGAATGGAGAGCTTGCGAGCACATGGAGTAGTTGAGGCGAATAGCAGAGTGCCTTTCAGGGGAAGCGACATCTGTATATAAGGGTGAAAGGAATATAAGGATAAGAGATGAACTTATCTGTGGCTGACACGATGACCGTGGCGAAGCCACGTGTGATGGCAAGATCCAGGAGGTGGCCGTGAATATGGGTTGGGGAGTTTATATGGCGGGGGAGATTCAGGGACGATAGGAGGATAGTAAACTCAGAGGCGAGAGAGCATGATGAATTAAGATGGTGGTTGAAATCACTGAACATAAGTGGCTTGGTACAGAGGCTGAGGGAGGGAAGCAGTGAAGGTATCTCCTTGAGAACAGTTTTAGAGTGCTTGAGTGGCAGTAGATGACGCAAATTTAAACGAGAGGTGATCTTAAATGGCAGATGATATTCATAGCAGAAAAGTGAGTGTGAGGTTACAGAGTTTGGTAGGAGGAATGAGGACAATCCAAGATAAATGGTATAAATTAAAAGTTGGTGCAAGAACAGAGAGACCTGGGGGTGTTTGTGCACATATCTTTGTGGGCAGGACAGGTTAACAAAGCAGATAATAAAGCACATGGGATCCTGGGCTTTATAAATAGTGGCGTAGAGTACAACAGTCAGGAAGTTATGCTGAACCTTTATAAAACACTAGTTTGGCCTGAGCTGGAGTATTATATCCAATTCTGGGCTCCACACTTTAGGAAGGGTGTGAAGGCTGTGGAGAGGGTACAGAAGAGATTTACTAGAATGCTTCCAGGGTTGAAGGATTACAGTTACATGGATAGACTGGAGAAGCTGAGGTTGTTCTCCTTCGAGCAGAGAAGGTGAAGAGGAGATTTGATAGAGGTGTTTAAAATCAGGAAGGGTTCAGATAGAGTAAATACAGAGAAACTGTTTCCAATCACTGAAGGGTTGATAACGAGAGGGCACAGATTTAAGGTGATTGGCAAAAGAACCAGAGGCGACATGAGGAAAAACTTGTTTATGCAACGAGTGGTTAGGATTTGGAATGCACTGCCTGATGGGGTGCTGGATACAGATTCAATAGTAGCTTTCAAAAGGCAATTGGATAAATACTTGGCGATAAAATTGCAGGGACATGGGGAAAGAGCGGGGGAGTGGGACTGACTGGCTTGCTCTTCGAAAGAGCTGGCACAGAATTGATGGGCCGAATGGCCTCCTCGTGCTGTATTATTCTTTGATTCTATGATCTTAAACACCTCAATTATATCAGCAGTTAATCCTTTATATGGCAAGGGATACTTATCTAGTCTCTGCAACCTGTCCTCATAATTGAGCCCTTTTAGCTCCGGTGTCAGTCTGGTGAATGTGCGCTGCACCCACTCCAAGGCCAATATATCCTTCCTGAGATGCGGTGCCCAGAACTGAATGCAGTTCTCCAGGTGGGTCTAACCAAAGCTCTGTCCAGCTGAAGCATCACTTCATCCCCTTATTATTCCAGCCCTCTCGAGATAAAGGCTCGACATTTAGGGAAGTGTGTACGGGTTGTGATATATGTATGTTTTTGTGTTTGAGGGTATGTCTCTGCGTGTGTCTTTGTGTGTACGCGTGTGTCTGTCAGTATCTGCTTGTTTTAGTTTCTAACCTCTGCTGCACCTCTGCCTCCACGCCTCATCCAGCCCCTTCCTGAACTGATTTTATTACATTTCTTCTTCCACTGGCACATCCACCCGCTTATGTCTACATTCCCTACGATGTGCTCCTCTCTGTAAAGCTACTGGTGCTTGTATGTAATTATTTTGACAGCCTGTTTCTTTAATTCAATTGGTTTGGTCATTTTGTAAATTTATCCAAAATGTTTTGAATAATTGTCAAGCGATTCTTGCTGATCTGCTGAGTGTATTTCCATATTGGACGCAGATGCCTCGGGGGAGCAGGTATCCAAACCAGGCTGAAATAACACTGAAAATGTTATTGTACAGACCACCTAACAGTGGAAGGGAATTGGAAGGAAAATATGTAAGGAAATCTATGAAATGAGTAAAATACATATAATAATCATGGGCGATTTCAACTACACCAAATAATCTGGCAAGAAGTAGGGAAAGGGTAAAAGGGAATGGAGTATTTAAGGTGTGTTCAGGACTGCGTTCTTGCCTGGTACTTAAGAAACCCAACAAGAGAGGAATCACTGATGGCTCTATAATGGGAAATGAAGCAGAGCGGATAAGAGAAGTGAGCTTAGGTGAAAATCTGGACTGTGTCGATCACAACATAAGAGTTCAGGAGGAATATATTCCACTAAAAACCAAGAACAAACAAGCCAATAATGAAAAACCATGGATGGATAACGAGATATGGGCAAAGTTGAAACTGAAGGAAAAGGCAGACACTGAGTACAGTGACAAAAATGGAGGGGATGACAAAAGGGAATAGGAAGAGGTTTGAAAGCAATAAACCAATTAGACAGGAGAAGAGGAACTAAAAAATTAAATGATCAATGAATATAAAATGAAATAGTAAAGTATTCTACAGATACATAAAATAACAAAAGGTAAAACAGGATAGAGACAGGGCGAGTAAAGGGTGCACAAGATAAACTCACAGGTAATGACAGCAAAATGGCAGAAATATTGGAGAATTACTTTGCTTCAGTTTTTACCAGGTAGACTGACAAGGTGGACATGATGTCTTTTTTAACTCTTCTAATGGCAAGACATTTAAAGTAGAAAGTGGGAAATAATTGATAAACTAGTAATCGGCGGGTCTAGATGTATTGCATTCGCACATACTAAAATTAAGCAAGGGAAGAGATAGCAGAGACCCCATTACATCTCCTCGTCAATCGTCAGTATAATTTCAAAATTGGCAGAAGACACCAAGTTGGGGATTATAGTTAATACAAGTATGTGTGAGGTGGTGGATTTTGGTCGGACGAATGAGGAGGCCACGAACTCCTTGGAAAGTATGTGTCTAAATGGGATACAGGAGCAAAATGATCTAGGGGGACAGATGCACAAATCATAAAAAGCAGTTTAATAGGCTATGAAAATGCAAACAAAGCACCGGGGTTCATTTCTAGTGTAAGACAATTGCAAAGCAGTGAAGTAATGTTAAACGTGTATAGAACCTTGGTTAGACCACACTTGGAGCACTGTGTACAGTTCTGGTCTCCATATTACAAAAATAATATGCAGACACTGGAGAAGGTGCAAACTAGATTGACAAGAATGATACCAGAACTGAAAGGTTCTAAGTATCCAGAATGACTGAACACGCAGGGCTCTTTCTCTAGAAGAGAGAAGGTTGAGCAATGATCTAATAGAGATCGTTAAAATTATAAAAAGGGTTTGATAGAGTAGATGTGGAGAAGATGTTACCACTTGTGGGAAGTCGAAAACTAGGGGGTCATCAATGTAAGATAGTCACTAATAAATCCAATAAGGAATTCAGGATAAAAATCTTCACCCAGAGAGTGGTTAGAATGTAGAACTTGCTGGCACATGGCGTAGTTGAGGTGAATAGCAGAGTGCCTTTAAAGGGAAGCTAGATAAGTACATGCGGGAGAAAGAAATAGAAGGATAAGATGGTAGGATGAGATGAAGTAAGGTGGGTGGAGACTCGTGTGGAGCATAAACACTGGCAGAGACCATACACAGGATGCAGAAAAGATTGGAATGGATGGTACCAGAACTGAGAAGATCTAAGTATCCAGAATGACTGAGCATGCCGGGGCTCTTTCTCTAGAAAAGGGAAGGTTGAGTGATGATCTAATATAGATCTTTATAATTATGAAGGGTTTTGATAGGGTAGATATCGATAGGATGTTACCACTTGAGGCGAGTCCAAAACTAGGGGTCATAAATATCACCTACTGACTAATAAATCCAATAAGGATTTCAGGAGAAACCTCTTTACCCAGGGCTTGGTTAGAATGGAGAGCTTGCGAGCACATGGAGTAGTTGAGGCGAATAGCAGAGTGCCTTTCAGGGGAAGCGACATCTGTATATAAGGGTGAAAGGAATATAAGGATCAGAGATGCCCTTATCTGTGACTGACACGATGAGAGTAGCGAAGCCACGTGCGAGGGCAAGTTCAAGGATGTGGCTGTGAAAATGGGTTGGGGATTTTACATGGAGGGGGAGATTCAGGGACGATAGGAGGGCAGTGAATTCGGTAGAGAGAGACCATGGTGAATTGAGATTGTGATTGAAATCACCGAGGATGAGAAATGGATCGGTGCAGATGCTGAGGGATGAAAGCAGCGAACATATCTCCTTGAGAACATTTTAGAGTACTTGGGTGGGCAGTAGATAATGAAAATTTAAACGAGAGGTGATCTTAAATGGCAGATCATGTTCAGAGCAGAAAAGTGAGTGTGAGGTTATACAGTTTGGTAGGAGGAATGAGGACCATCCAAGCTAAATGTAAAAATTTAAATGGGGTGCAAAAGCACAGAGACATGGGGGTGTTTGTGCACAAATATCTGGGGGCAGGACAGGTTGACAAAGCAAATAATAAAGCCTATGGGATCCTGGGCTTTATAAATAGAGGCGTAGAGTACAACAGTCAGGAAGTTATGCTGAACCGATACAAAACACTAGTTTGGCCTCAGCTGGAGTATTGTGTCCAATTCTGGGCTCCACACTTTAGGAAGGGTGTGAAGGCTGTGGAGAGGGTACAGAAGAGATTTACTAGAATGTTTCCAGGGCTGAAGGATTACAGTTACATGGATAGACTGGAGAAGCTGAGTTTGTTCTCCTTAGAGCAGAGAAGGCAAAGAGGAGATTTGATAGATGTGTTTAAAATCAGGAAGGGTTCAGATAGAGTAAATACAGAGAAACTGTTTCCAATCACTGAAGGGTCGATAACGAGAGAGCACAGATTTAAGGTGATTGGCAAAAGAACCAGAGACGAGATGAGGAAATACTTTATTATGCATCAAGTGGTTTGGATTTGGAATGCACTGCTTGATAGGGTGCTGGATACAGATTCAATAGTAGTTTTCAAAAGGTAATTGGATAAATACTTGGAGAAAAAATGGCAGGGACATGGAGAAAGAGCGGGGGAGTGGGACTAACTGGATTGCTCTGCGAAAGAGCTGGCACAGAATTGATGGGGCGAATGGCCGCCTTGTGTACTTTACTATCCTTTGATTCTATGACCTTGAACACCTCAATTAAATCACCAGGTAATCCTTTATATGTCAGGGAATACTTATCTAGTCTCTGCAACCTGTTCTCATAATTGAGCCCTTTTAGCTCTGGTGTCAGTCTGGTGAATGTGCGCTGCACCCACTCCAAGGCCAATATATCCTTCCTGAGATGCGATGCCCAGAACTGAGTGCAGTTCTCCAGGTGGGGTCTAACCAGAGCTCTGTACAGCTGAAGCATGACTTCACCCCCTTAGTATTCCAGCCCTCTCGAGATAATGGCCAACATTCCATTAGCCTTTTAAATTATTTTTTGTACCTGTCCATTACCTTTTAGTGATTCCTGTATTTGGACTCTGTTTGATTGTTTAGTTCTCGGAACCCCTGACCTTGTATTACTGCTGTCAGAATAATGGGCTGTACTCAGAAATCAAACATACTTCATTGATCACAGCTTCACATTCGTGTATTGTTTCTCTTCAGGGTGTTCGAGGGAAAGGTGTTCAAGGGTGGAATGAGGCTGGGAGTAGATTTGGGTATCACAGGAAATGGGAAGAGGAAACCCCTGCAGGGAATCTACGTATCTAATAACACATTCATAAGACAGGTGTCCCAGAGCATCAGCTCTGTGCCCATTCACGTTAAAGGTATCTCAATTGAACGGGTTTCTTCAGGCAGATTGGAAGTAGACATCCATTGCTTCAGAGATGTGGAGATCGGGCGGGGAAGTGGAGTTGAGGTGGAAGATCAGCCATTATATTACTGAATGCCGGAGGGGCCGTATGGCCTAGTCTTGCTCCTTATATTAATTAGACCCACAGACCGTTTGATGCGACAGTGTAGAGGGAGATTTACTCTATATCTAACGTGTGCTTCTTCTATCTCGTTATTTTTCTCTCTCACTCTCGGCTGCATTTTGTCTCTCTCTCTCTTATCTCTCTGCCTCCGTTTCTTTCTGTCTCATTGGCTCTCTCTCCCAACCTTGTTTTTTCTCTATCTCATTCACCTTTGCTCTCAAGCTCTCTCATTTCTCCCTGCCTCACTGTCTCTCACCCTTTATCTTCTCTGCTTGTTGGTCCCTCTTTCTGCCTCATTCTCAGTCCTCGTCTCTCCACCTGTATCGCCCCTCTTGCTTCTCTCTGCCACATTCTCTCTCTCCCACTCCCTCTTTTAGCTTCAAGACTCTCTCTACTTTATTGACTCTTCCCTCTCACTCTGGCCATCTCTCCATTTCTCTTTTTCTCCCTCTCCCTCTCTATTTCTCCCTGTCTCTCTCTCTTTCCTCTCTCTCTATCTGTACCTCTAACTTTCTCCCTGCCCCTTTCTCTCTCTCCCAGTTTCTCGATTTCTCTTTCTCTGGCCGACTTTACCTTCTCAGGCTAGATTCCTGATGTAACAGGACTGTCCGAACACAAACACCTTAACACTGAGCCCAGCCTGTGCTCTGAACACAATACATGAACGGATCACACCTTCTGCACCCCCAGTTTTAAAATGAGCTGTCCAGAATGTGCCAGGCCCCAGCAGGGGCTTGGAGTCCTGCAGGATTTCACTGTTAATCTACAGGGAAGCTTGCTTTGGTTTCTAACCTCTGCCTGCACATCTCATACAGCCCCAGTCCTGAACACATTGTATTACATTTCATCGTCCAGTTACATATGCGCCTGCTTATGTACACGTGCCTCTGATGTGCTCCTCTCTCTAAATCTACTGGGCCTTGTTTTCCTTCTTTTTGACTGCCTGTTTCTTTCATTGTCTGTTTGATCATTTTACACGTTTATCTGAAACTTTTGAATAATTGGCCAACGATTTCTGCTGAGTGTATTTCCATAGGAAACGGGCGTATCGGGGGAGCAGGAATCCCAGCCAGGCTAAAATGACACTGAAAATGTTATTCTACAGACCACCTAACAGTGGAAGGGAATTGGAGGGAAAATATGCAAGGAAATCTATGAAATGAGCAAAATAGATATAATAATCATGGAACATTTTAAGGGCATCAAATAATCTGGCAAGAGGAGGTGGGGAAAGGGGAAAAGAGAATGGATTTTTTAGTGTGCTCAGGACTCCTTTCTTACCCAATACATAAGAATCCCAACAAGAGAGGAATCACTGGATCTATAATGGGTGATGTACCAGAGCAGATAATAGAAGTGAGCTTAGGTGAAAATCTAGACAATATCGATAACAATATAATAAGATTTAAGATAATGATTGAGAAGAAAAAAATAATAGATTAGAAAAATCTGATTTTGTGGTGATGTAAATGGAAATAGGGAAGATAAACTGGAAGAGAATATTGACAAACAAAGCGATAGAATAGCAGCGGGAAACATTTCAAAAGGTGATCAATATATTCCACTAAAAAACAAGAACAAACTAGCCAATAATGAAATGCCATGGATGAATAAATGAGAGCAAAATTGATACTAAAGAAAAAGGCAGACACTGGGTACAGTGACAATAAAGGAGAGGATGACAAAAGGGAATAGGAAGAGGTTGGGAAAGAAGTTTAAAAGTACAATTAGGAAGACGAAGAGTAACTGAAATTAATTATTAAGGAATACAAAAAGAAATAGTAAAGTATTCAACACACATATAAAACAAAAGGTAATACAGGATAGGGACAGGGCCACTGAAGGGTGCACAAGATAAACTCACGGAATGACAGCGAAATGGCAGAAATTTTGGAGAATTACTTTGCCTCAGTTTCTATCAGGTAGACTAACAAGGTGGACTTGATACCTTTCTTGATCTCTTCTAATGCCAAGTCATTTTAAATAGAAAGGGGAAAATAATTGATAACCTAGATACAGTTACGGAGAATGAATGCACAGGTCAGGATGTATTGCATTCGCACATACTGTATGAAGCAAGGGACGAGATAGCTGAGGCATTACTTTGTATGTATATATTCTCGTGAATCGGCAGTATAATTTCAAAATTTGCTGATGACACCAAATTCGGGATTACATTTAATATTGAGGAGGACTGTGACAAAATACAAGATGTTAATAAACTCGTATGATGCGTGTGCAAATGGCAAATGAATTTCATTATAGGGAGGTGTGAGGTGGTACATTTTGGTAGGAAGAATAAAAGGCCACACTCCTTGGAAAGTAAGTGTCTAAATGGGGTAGAGGAGCAAAGGGACAGGTGCACAAATCATTAAAAGCATGGTGCCAGGCTCGGGATACAGCCATTCTGTGAGGCTCGTGCCATGTCCATCACAGAACGGGTGGGACTAGCTCAATCAGTCAGCTCGTGCACTCACCCAGCACCAATTGCCAGATGCCAGCCCATGTGGCCAGGTTGCTGAGGTCAGACAGCCCGTGTTTCCTGGTTACTGAGGTCACACAGCCCGTGTTTCCTGGTTACTGAGGTCACAAAGCCCGTGTTTCCTCGTTACTGAGGTCACACAGCCCGTGTGGCCGGGTTACTGAGGTCACACTGCCCGTGTGGCCGGGTTACTGAGGTCACACGGCCCGTGTGGCCGGGTTACTGAGGTCACACAGCCCGTGTGGTCGGGTTACTGAGGTCACACAGCCCGTGTTTCCTCGTTACTGAGGTCACAGAGCCCATGTGGCTGGGTTACTGAGGTCACACAGCCCGTGTGGCCGGGTTGCTGAGGTCACACAGCCCGTGTGGCCGGGTTACTGAGGTCACACAGCCCGTGTGGCCGGGTTACTGAGGTCACAAAGCCCGTGTGGCCGGGTTACTGAGGTCACACAGCCCGTGTGGCCGGGTTACTGAGGTCACACAGCCCGTGTGGCCGGGTTACTGAGGTCACACAGCCCGTGTGGCCGGGTTACTGAGGTCACACAGCCCGTGTGGCCGGGTTACTGAGGTCACACAGCCCGTGTGGCCGGGTTACTGAGGTCACACAGCCCGTGTGGCCGGGTTACTGAGGTCACACAGCCCGTGTGGCCGGGTTACTGAGGTCACACAGCCCGTGTGGTCGGGTTACTGAGGTCACACAGCCCGTGTTTCCTCGTTACTGAGGTCACAGAGCCCATGTGGCCGGGTTACTGAGGTCACACAGCCCGTGTGGCCGGGTTGCTGAGGTCACACAGCCCGTGTGGCCGGGTTACTGAGGTCACACAGCCCGTGTGGCCGGGTTACTGAGGTCACACAGCCCGTGTGGCCGGGTTACTGAGGTCACACAGCCCGTGTGGCCGGGTTACTGAGGTCACACAGCCCGTGTGGCCGGGTTACTGAGGTCACACAGCCCGTGTGGCCGGGTTACTGAGGTCACACAGCCCGTGTGGCCGGGTTACTGAGGTCACACAGCCAGTGTGGCCGGGTTACTGAGTTCACACAGCCCGTGTGGCCGGGTTACTGAGGTCACACAGCCCGTGTGGCCGGGTTACTGAGGTCACACAGCCCGTGTGGCCGGGTTACTGAGGTCACACAGCCCGTGTGGCTGGGTTACTGAGGTCACACAGCCCGTGTGGCCGGTTTACTGAGGTCACACAGCCCTTGTGGCCGGGTTACTGAGGTCACACAGCCCGTGTGGCCGGGTTACTGAGGTCACACTGCCCGTGTGTCCGGGTTACTGAGGTCACACAGCCCGTGTGGCCGGGTTACTGAGTTCAAACTGCCCGTGTGGCCGGGTTACTGAGGTCACACAGCCAGTGTGGCCGGGTTACAGAGGTCGCACTCGCTCTGCCTGGCTCGCGATTAGGCCAGCTGCCTCACCTCTGATTTATAAAGCGGGCAGGCGGAGGGCGTGGATTGGGCATCGATTGCTGGGCGGGATGTTAATCACCTGTTTTCAACCGATAGAATGGGCGGACAATAATATCCATTGAAAGTCCCTGGATGGAGGCAGTTGGTTAAAGGAAAACATTACCGAAACTGAGTGAATCGCAAGCCGAGGCAGAGCGCGTACCTCGGCCTCAGGTGCTGAGGGTTAGTGTCCTGGGACTGAGGGCTGCCCCTGTGTGGTGAGGGGAGGTCCAGGGAGGGTGCGGGGGCCCCCGGCAGTGTGAAGGGACTCTGGGTGGGAGTGGAGATGTCATTGGTAGGGTTTTCTCTGTCCCAACAATACCTTATTTGTCCGAACTAGAATTAATGTAAAATTGGATCGATATTCTTACAGCAGCGGGCTTTGAGCACTGTATCGTGATGGCCTCTGTAACACGAGCAAGAAATTTGACCCACTATCCTTCCCTGGTGTGTTCGGAGGTTGCAGACCGAAACAGTGAAAGATCCAGTGAAGGATTCCCACCAGCCCGAGCTCTCCACGTTCTCACTGAATGAAACCTTCCTTCACGGGAAGCAGGATCTGTTTGATTGTTTAGGTCCTGTAACCCCTGACCCTGTGTTACTGCTGTCAGAATAATAGACTGTACTCGGGAATAAAACTTTCTGCATTGATCACAGCTTCACATCCGTGTCTTGTTTCCCTTTAGGATCAGTGTGTATGACGACAAGGTGTTCGTGGTGGAATGAGGCAGGGAGAAGATTTGGAAATCGCAGGAAATGTGAGGGGGAAACCGCTGCAGGGAATCTCTGCAAGTGCCTAAACACATTCAGGAAGGTACTGAGATAAAACGGGTGTCCCAGAGTTTCAGCACTCTGACCGTTTGGGTTCAGGATATCTCACTTACAGAATCATAGAATGATACAGCACAGAAGGAAGCCCTTCGGCCGACTAACTCTGCACCGGCTCTTTCACAGAGAAATCCAGTTAGTCCCCCTCCCCTGCTCTGCCCCATATCACGGCAATTATTTCTCCTTCAAGTATTTAGCCAATTCCATTTTGATGGCTATTCTTGAATCTGTATCCAGCACCCTATCAGTCAGTCATTGCAAATTCTAACCACTCGTTGCATAAACACATTTTTCCTCATGTCACCTCTGATTCTATTGACAATCACATCAAATCTCTCGTTATCGACGCTTCAGCCATTAGAAAGAGATTCTCATTATTTACTCTACCTGAACATTTCATGATTTTAAACACCAATCAAATCTCTACTTGGCCTTCCCCGCTCCAAGGAGAAAACCCCATCTTCTCTACTCTATCCGTGTAACAGTAATCCCTCATCCCTGAAACCATTCTAGTAAATCTCTTTTGTAGCCTCTCCATAACATTCTCATTCATCCTAAAGTGTGGTGCCCAGAATTGGACTCAATACTCCAGCTGGGACCGCACTAGTGTTTTATATCGGTTTAACATAACGTTCTGACTGTTGTTAACCTGTCCTCCCCCTAAAGATTTGTGCACAAAGAACCCCAGGTCTCTCTGTTCTCGCAACCCCTGTAAAATTGGAACATTTAGCTTGTATTGTTTCTCCTCATTCCTCCGACCAATCTGTATCACCTCACACTTTCTGCGTTGAACTTCGTCCACCATTCCAGCCTGTCTATGTCGTCTTGAAGTTTATTACCATCTTCCTCACTCTTTACTACACTTCCAAGTTTCATGTCATCTGTACATTTCTAAATTCTGCTCTGTATCACCAAGTTGAAGAGTTTCTTCGGGCAGACTGGAATGAGACATAATCTACATTAGACCCACAGACACTGTATTTAACCCGTGCTGTACCTGCCCCGGGAGTGTTTGATGGGATAGTGTAGAGGGAGCTTTACTCGGTATCTAACCCGGGCTGTACCTGCCCTGAAAGTGTTTGATGGGGACAGTGTAGAGGGAGCTTTACTCTGTATATAACCCGTGCTGTACCTGCCCTGGGAGTGTTTGATGGGACAGTGTAGAGGGAGCTTTACTCGGTATCTAACCCGTGCTGTACCTGCCCTGAAAGTGTTTGATGGGGACAGTGTAGAGGGAGCTTTACTCTGTATATAACCCGTGCTGTACCTGCCCTGGGAGTGTTTGATGGGGACAGTGTAGAGGGGGCATTACTCTGCAAAAAGCCCAAGCTGTACCTGCCCTGAGAGTGTTTAATGGGACAGTGTAGACTGAGTTTTACACAGTTTCTGTCCCGTGCTGTATCTGTGCTTGGAGTGTTTGATGGGACAATGTCGAAGGGGGCTTTACACTCTATAAACCCGTGCTACATAAGAACATAAGAACATAAGAAATAGGAGCAGGAGTAGGCCAATTGGCCCCTCGAGCCTGCTCTGCCATTCAATAAGATCATGGCTGATCTGATCCTAACCGCCAATCCACTATGACAGGACTATCTCCTGAATCTAACAGAATTAGACACACGAAACAGGAGCAGGATCAGCCTACACGGCCCCTGGGCCCGCTCCGCTACCCACAGGGCCATGACCGATCCGCACCTAAACTCATGTCCAAATTCCTGCCCACTCCCCGTAACCCTTAATTCCCTTTTCTTCTAGGAAACTGTCTATTTCTGTTTTAAATTTATGTAATGATGTAGCTTCGACAGCTTTTTGGGGCAGCATATTCCATGGACCTACCACCCTCTGAGTGAAGTAGTTCCTCCTCATCTCAGTTTTGAAAGAGCAGCCCCTTATTCTAAGACTATGCCCCCTAGTTCTAGTTTCACCCATCATCTGGAACATCCTCCCCGCATCCACCCGATCCAACCCCTTCACAATCTTATATGTTTCAATAAGATCGCCTCTCATTCTTCTGAACTCCAATGAGTAGAGCCCCAATCTACTCAACCTCTCCTCATATGTCCATCCCCTCATCCCCGGGATTAACCGAGTGAACCTTCTTTGTACTGACTCGAGAGCAAGTATGTCTTTTCTTAAGTATAGACACCAAAACTGTATGCAGTATTCCAGGTGCAGTCTCACCAATACCTTGTACAACTGAAGCAATACCTCCCTATTTTTATATTCTATCCCCCTAGCAATGAAAGCCAACATTCCATTGGCCTTCTTAATCACTTGCTGCACCTGCATACTAACCTTTTGAGTTCCGTGCACCAGGACCCCCAGATCCCTTTGTACTTCAGTACTTTCCAGTTTCTTGCCATTAAGATAATAACTTGCTCTACGATTTTTCCTGCCAAAGTGCATAACCTCACACTTTCCAGTATTGTATTCCATCTGCCAAGTCTCTGCCCACTTACTTAGCCTGTCTATGTCCCCTTGCAGGTTTTTTATGTCCTCCTCTCTCACTACTTTCCCTCCCATCTTAGTATCATCTGCAAACTTTGATATGTTACACTCGGTCCCCTCCTCCAAATCGTTAATATAGATTGTAAAGAGTTGGGGACCCAGCACTGACCCCTGCGGAACACCACTGGTTACTGATTGCCAGTCTGAGAATGAACCATTTATCCCAACTCTCTGCCTTCTGTTAGATAGCCAATCCTCTATCCATGCCAGAATATTACCCCCAATCCCGTGATTTTTTATCTTAAGCAATAATCTTTTGTGTGGCACCTTGTCAAATGCCTTTTGGAAGTCTAAATACACTACGTCCACCTTTATCCACCCTGTATGTTACTTCCTCAAAGAACTCCAGCAAATTTGTCAAACATGACTTCCTCTTCATAAAACCATGCTGACTTTGTCTTATTAAACTATGATTATCCAAATATCCTGTTACTGTCTCCTTAATAATGGACTCCAATATTTTACCTACCACAGATGTTAGGCTAACCGGTCTATAGTTTCCAGCCTTCTGTCTACTGCCCTTTTTAAATAAGGGTGTTACATTAGCAGTTTTCCAGTCTGCTGGGACCTTTGCTGAGTCCAGGGAGTTTTGGAAGATTATTACCAATGCATCAACAATCCCTACCGCCACTTCCCTCAAGACCCTTGGATGTAAGCCATCAGGTCCAGGCGATTTATCTGCCTTGAGTCCCATTATTTTACCGAGTACCACTTCCTTAGTGATTTTGATCGTGTTTATCTCCTCCCCCCCCCCCTATAGCCCCCTGCTTGTCCAGTGTTGGGATATTCTTGGTGTCCTCTACTGTAAAGACTGATACAAAATATTCATTCAGTGTTTTTGCCATCTCCATATTTCCCACCATTAATTTCCCGGTCTCATCCTCTAAGGGACCAACGTTTACTTTAGCCACCCTTTTTCTTTTTTATAAAGCTATAAAAACTCTTACTATCTGTTTTTATATTTTTTGCTAATTTACTTTCATAATCTATCTTCCCTTTCCTAATCAATCTTTTTGTTATTTTTTGCTGTCTTTTATAGTTTTCCCAATCCTCTATCCTCCCACTAGATTTGGCTACCTTATATGCCCTTGTTTTTAGTCGAATACTATCCTTAGTTTCTTTACTTAGCCACGGATGGCTGTCTTTTCTTTTACACCCTTTTCTTCTCAGTGGAATATACTTGTTTTGGAAGTTGTAAAATAACTCCTTAAATGTACACCACT
The DNA here is from genome assembly GCF_052327205.1 of Somniosus microcephalus. NCBI lineage: Eukaryota > Metazoa > Chordata > Chondrichthyes > Squaliformes > Somniosidae > Somniosus > Somniosus microcephalus. Next base: position 57,951,657 of record NW_028225179.1, read on the forward strand.
GATCATGTATCGTCTTACCCTTTAACCTGTTTTCCCAATCCACTTTGCTCAATTCTGCTCTCATACCTTCATAGTCTCCTTTATTCAAGCTTAGCACGCTTGTTTGAGATACAACCTCCTCACCCTCTAATTGAACATGGAATTCAACCATGTTATGGTCACTCATTCCAAGGGGATCCTTTACGAGGACATTTTTAATTAATCCTGTCTCGTTACACAGGACCAGATCTAAGGTTGCTTGCCCCCTGGTCGGTTCAGTTACATACTGCTCAAGAAACCCATCCCTAATACACTCAATGACTTCCCTGAGAGTGTTTGATGAGCAAGGTGTAGAGGGAGCTTTACTGTTTATCTAACCTGTGCTTTACCTGCCCTGGGAATGATTTATGGGAAAGTGTAGAGGGAGCTTTTTTTCTCCAGCTAACCCGTGCTGTATCTGCCCTGAGAGGGATTGATGTGAACAGTGTAGAGGGAGCATTACTCTGTATCTAACCCGTGCTGTACCTGCCCCGGGAGTGTTTGATGGGGCAGTGTGGAGGGAGCTTTACTATGTAGCTAACCTGTGCTGTACCTGCGCTGGGCGTTTTTGATGGGATACTTCAGAGGGAGCGTTATTCTGTATCTAACCCATGCTGTTCATGCCCTGGGAGTGTTTGATGCGACAGTGTAGAGGGAGCTTTACTCTATATCTAGCCCGTGCTGTATCTGCCCTGGGAGGGTTTGATGTGAGCAGTGTAGCGGGAGATTTACTCTCTATCTAACCGGTGCTGTACCTGCCCTGGGGGTGTTTGATGGGGCAGTGTAGAGGGAGCTTTACTATGTAGCTAACCTGTGCTGTACCTGCGCTGGGCGTTTTTGATGGGATATTTCAGAGGGAGCGTTATTCTGTATCTAACCCATGCTGTACATGCCCTGGGAGTGTTTGATGCAACAGTGTAGAGGGAGCTTTACTCTGTATCTAGCCTGTGCTGTACCTGCCCTGGCAGGATTTGACGTGAACAGTGTAGAGGGAGAATTACTCTGTATCTAACCTGTGCTGTGACTGCACTGAGAGTTTTTGATGGGACAGTTAGAGTGAGCTTTACTCCGTTTCTGTCCTGTGCTGTACCTGCACTGGGAGTGTTTGATAGGACAACGTAGAGGGAGCATTACTCGGTATCTAACCCGTGCTGTACCTCTCCTAGGATTGTTTGATGGGACAGTGTAGAGGGAGCTTTACTCTGCATCTAACCCGTGTGGTACCTGTCCTGTTAGTGTTTGCTTGGGAGAGTGTAGAGGGATACTTACTCTGTATCTAACACGTGCTGTGCCTGTCCTGGGAAAATTTGATGGGACAGTGTAGATGGAGCATTACTCTGTATTTAGCCCGTGCTGTACCTGGCCTAAGAGCACTTGATGGGACAGTGCAGAGGAACATTACTCTATCTAACCCGTGCTGTACCTGCCCTGTGAGTGTCTGATGGGACAGTGTAGAGTCAGTTTTACTCTGGATATGTCCTGTGCTGTACCTGCGCTGGGAGTGTTTGACAGGGACATTTTAGAGGGAGCTTCACTCTGTATCTAACCCGTGCTGTACGTGTCCTGGAATGTTTGATGGGACAGTGTAGTGGGAGCTTATTCTGTATCTAACACGTGTTGTAAGTGTCCTGGGGGGGTGTTTGATGGGACAGGGTAGAGTGAGCTTTACTCTTTAAATAACATGTGCTGTACCAGCCCTGTGAGTGTTAGATGGGACAGTTTAGAGGGAGCTTTAATCTGTACCTGTCCTGTGCTGTAGCTGCGCTGAGAGTGTTTGATGGGACAGTTTAGAGGGAGCTTTACACTGTATCTAGCCCGTGCTGTACCTGCCCTGAGAGTGTTTCATGGGACGGTGTAGAGGGATCTTTACTCTGTAACTAGCCCGTACTATACCTGCCCTTGGAGGGTTTGACGTGAACAGTGTAGAGGGAGCTTTACTCTGCATTTAACCCTTGCAGCACCTGTCCTGTTAGTGTTGCTTGGGACAGTTTAGAGGGAGCATTACTCTGTATCTAACCCATGCTGTGCCTGTCCTGGGGAAATTTGATGGTGCAGTGTAGATGGAGCATTACTCTATATTTAGCCCGTGCTGTACCTGGCCTAAGAGCACTTGATGGGACAGTGCAGAGGGAGCATTACTCTGTATCTAACCCGTACTGTACCTGCCCTGTGAGTGTCTGATTGGACAGTGTAGAGTCAGTTTTACTCTGGATATGTCCTGTGCTGTACCTGCACTGGGAGTGTTTGATGGGACAATGTAGATTGAGCTTTACTCTGTATCTAACCCGTGCTGTACGTGTGCTGGGAGTGTTTGATGGGACAGGGTAGAGTGAGCTTTACTCTGTACCTGTCCTGTGCTGCAGCTGCACTGAGATTGTTTGATGAGACAGTTTAGAGGGAGCTTTACTCTGTATCTAACCCGTGCTGTACCTGCCCTGCGAGTGTTTGATGGGACAGTGTAGAGGAACTTTACTCTGTATCTAACCTGTACTCTACCTGCCCTGGGAGGGTTTGACGTGAACAGTGTAGAGGGAGCATTACTCTGAATGTAACCCGTGCTGTACCTGCGCTGAGCGTGTTTGATGGGACAGTGTAGAGGGATCTTTACTCCGTTTCGATCCTGTGCTGTACCTGCACTGGGAGTGTTTGATAGGACAATGCGGAGGGAGATTCTCTCTGTATCTAAACCGTGCTGTAGCTGTCCTGGGATTGTTTGATGGGACAGTGTAGAGGGAGATTTACTCTGTATCTAGCTCGTGCTGTACTGGCGCTGCTAGTGTGTGATGGGACAATGTAGAGGGATCTTTACGCTGTATCTGACCAATGCTGTGCCTGCCCTGGGAATGATTAATGGGGACAGTGTAGCGGGAGCTCTATTCTGTATCTATCATATGCTGTTTCTTCCCTGGGAGTGTTTGATGGGACAGGGTAGAAGTAGCATTACTCTGTATCTCTCCCGTGCTTTACCTGCCCCAGGAGTGTTTGCTGGGGTCAGTACAGATGAAGCTTTACTCTGTATCTAACCCGTGCTTTACCTGCCCTAGGAGTGTTTGATGGGATAGTCTAGAGGGAGCTTTATTCTGTATCTATCTCGTGCTGTACCTGCCCTGTGAGTGTTTGATTGGGTCAGTGTAGAGGGAGCGTTACTCTGTATCTATCCTGTGCTTTACCAGTCCTATGACTGTTGGATTTGACTGTGTAGAGTGAGCTTTACTCTGTATCTTATTCGTACTGTACCTGCCCTGAATTTGTTTGATGGGACAGTTTGAGTGAACTTTAATCGGTTTCTGTCTTATGCTGTACCTGCGCTGGGAGTGATTGATGTGATAATGTAGAGGGAGCTTTACTTCGTATCTTATCAGTGCTGGGCCTGCCCTGGGAGTGTTTGATGGGACAGTGTAGAGTCAGCTTTACTCTGTACCTGCCCTGAGAGTGTTAGATGGGACAGTGTAGTCAGATTTACTCTGTATCTGCCCTGTGCTGTACCTGGCCTGAGAGTGTTATATAAGAGAGTTTAGAGTCAGCTTTACTCTGTATCTGTCCTGTGCTTCAGCTGCGCTGGGAGTGTTTGATGGGAAACTTCAGAGGGAACTTTACCCTGTATCTAACCCGTGCTGTACCTCCGCTGGGAGTGTTTGGTAGGACAATGTAGAGGGAGCTTTACTCTGTATCTAACCCATGCTGTACCTGTCCTGAGATTGTTTGATGGTACAGTGTAGAGGGAGCTTTACTCTGTATCTAACCCATGCAGTACCTGTCCTGGGATTGTTTGATGGGACAGTGTCGAGGGAGCATTACTCTGTATCTAACCCGTGCTGTACCTGGCCTGGGAGGGTTTGAAGGAGACATTGTAGAGGGAGCTTTACTCTGAATCTAACCCGTGCTGTACCTGTCCTGGGAGTGTTTGATGGGGACAATTTACAGGGAGCACTACTCTGTATCTAACACATGCTGTACCTGCGCTGGGATTGCTTGATGGGCCAGTGTAGAGGGAGCTTTACTCTGCATCTAACCTATGCGGGGCCTGCCCTGGGAGTGTTTCATGGGAGTGTAGAGACAGCTTTACTCTGTATCTGTCTTGTGCTGTTCCTGCCCTGAGAGTGTTAGATGGGGCAGTGGAGTCAGTTTTACTCTGTATCTGTCCTGTGCTGTACCTGCCCTGAGAGTGTTAGCTGGGACTGTGTAGAGGGAAAATGACTCTGTATCTGTCCTGTGTTGCACCTGCCCTCAGAGTTTAAGGTGGGGCAGTGTAGAGGGAGCTTTACTCTGTGTTTAACCCGTTCTGGACCTGCCCTGGGAGTGTTTGATGGGACAGTGTACAGGGAGCTTTTCTCTGTATCTATCCTATGCTGTACCTGCGTTGGGAGTGTTTCATGGGACAGTGTAGTGGGAGCACTACTCTGTATCTAAACCATGCTGTACCTGTGCTGGGACTCTTTGCTGGGGACAGTGTAGAAGGAGCTTTACTCTGTATCTAACTCGTGCTGTACCTGCCCTGGGAGTGTTTGATGTGAACAGTGAAGAGGGAGCTTTACTCTGTATCTTGCTTGTGCTGTACTTGCGCTGGTAGTGTTTGATGCGACAATTTAGAGGGATCTTTACTCTGTACCTAACCCGTGCTGTGTCTGCCCTGGGAATGTTTAATGGGGACAGTGTAGCGGGCGCTTTACTGTGTATCTAACACGTGCTGTACCTGCCCTCGGAGTGTTTCATGGGACAGTTAGAGTCAGCTTTTCTCTCTTCCTGTCCTGTGCTGTACTTGCCCGGAGAGTGTTAGGTGGGACAGTGTAGACGGAGCTTTACTCTGTATCTGTCCTGTGCTGTACCTGCCCTGGGAGTGTTTGATGGGGCAGTTCAGAGGGAGCTTTACTCTGTATCTAACCTGTGCTGCAGCTGCCATGGGAGGGTTTGATGGGGCAGTGTAAAGGGTGCGTTATTCTGTATGTAACCAATACTGTACCTGCCCTGAGAGTGTTAGATGGGGCAGTGTAGAGTCAGTTTACCCTGTATCTGTCCTGTGCTGTACCTGCCCTGGGACTGTTTGATAGGGCAGTCTAGAGGGAGTTTTGCTCTCTATCTAACACATACTGTACCTGTCCTGCGAGTGTTTGATGGGACAGTGTAGGGGGAGATGTTCTCTGTAACTAACCCGTGCGGCACCTACCCTGGGTGTGGTTGATGGGGACAGTTTTGAGGGAGCTTTACTCTGTATCTCTCCCATGCTGTACCTGCCCCAGGAGTGTTTGCTGGGGCAGTGCACAGGGAGTTTGACCAGAGACCCATGTGAAGCTGGCAGTATAACTGAATTCTGCTGGATCACCCTGCTCTGAAGTCAATACCTGTCTCAACACTTGTACTGACTGAACAAAATCTCATTGCTTTAAAGTTAGTGATTATAACCTGACATCGATTTCATATAATAGAGTAATGAAACTTCGAGAAATATTAAACTGAACAGAGAGGGTGCGATTTTAAGAAATCTCTTTCTGTCTCTCTGCCTCTTTCTCCCTTATTATGCCTCATTCCGGCGCGCTCTCATCTTTCTCTCTGCCTCGCTGTCTTTTACTCTTTCAGTCTTTCCCTTCACTTCCTCTGGGACCCTCTTCTTGCCTCTGTCTTTCTCCTTTCCCACTACACCCCTCTCTCTCCCTCCCTCAGCGCCCCCACCCCCACCCTCTGTCAGTTTCTAACTTCTCAGTCAAGATTACTCAAGTAAAAGCACTCTCCGAACACAACCACTTTATCACTGAGCCCAGCCTGTGCTCTGAACACATTGCTTGGGCTAATCACAGCTTCTTCAACCCCAGTTTTAAAATGTGCTTTCCAGGATGTGCCAGGCCCCACCAGGGGCTTAAAGTGATGCATAATTTCACTGTTAATCAAGAGGGAGGCTTGCTTTTGTTTTTAACTTCTGCTGCACCTCTACCTCCGCATCTCATACATCCCCATTCCTGAATTCATTTTATTACATTTCATCGTCCATTGACATCTCCGCCCGCATATGTACACATTGCCTCAGAGGTGCTGCTCTCTGTGAATCTACTGGGCCTTGTTTTTCAGTATTTTTGTCAGCCTGTCCCTGTAATTGAAGCAGTTTGGTCATTTTATAAGTTTATCTGCAATGTTTGAATAATTGGCAAGCGATTCCTGCTGATCTGCTGAGCATATTTCCATAGGACACAGATGCCTCGTGGGCGCAGGGATCCAAACCAGGTTAACATAACACTAAAAATGTTATTCTACAGACCTACAGTGGAAGGGAATTGGAGGGAAAATATGTCAATACATCTATAAAATGAGTCAAATAAATATTCTAATCATGGGAGATTTCAACAACACCAAATAATCTGGCAAGGAGAGGTAGGGAAAGGGGAAACGGGAATGGAGAATTTACAGTGTGTTCAGGACTCCTTTTTTACCCAGATCGTAAGAAGCCCAACAAGCGAGGAATCAGTGATGGATCTATAATAGGAAATGAACCAGAGCAGATAAGAGACAGACAAAGAGATAGAACAGCAGTGGCAAATACTTACAAGGTGATCAATAGAGTTCAGGAGGAATATATTCCACTAAATTAAACAAGAATAAACTAGCCAATAATGAACACCATGGATGACTAAAGAGATAAGGGCAAAATTTAAGCTAAAGGAAAAGGCAGACACTGAGCACAGTGACAATAAAGGAGAGGATGAGAAAAGGAGTAGGGCGAGGTTGGGAAAGAAGCAAAAAAAACGATTAGGAAGGCGAAAAGGAACTGCGACATTAAATTATCAAGTAATATGCCAAGAAATAGTAAAAAGTAATCCACAGACGCACAAAAGAAAAGGTAAAACAGGATAGGGACAGGGACACTAAAGGATAAAGAAGATAAACTCGGAGGTAATGACAGCAAAATGGCAGAAATATTGGAGAATTACTTTGCCTCAGTTTTTAACCTGGTCGACTAACAAGGTGGATATGACATTGCAAGAGGAGATGAAAAAAGATATCAAGAGCTTTAAAATTGAAAGGGGAAAACAATTGATAAACTAGTAAAAGTTAGAGAGGATAAAGTGGGGGGTCTGGATGTATTAATTCATACATACTAAACGAAGCAAGGAAGAGATAACAGAGGCACTAATATATTTACCCTGAATTGTAGGTACAATTTCAAAATTTGTGGATGACACCAAATTTGGGATTTTAATGAATACTGAGGATGATTGTGACAATACAAGATGTTAATAAACTTGGATGATGGGCATGTCAATTGCAAATTAATTTCAATACAGATAGGTGTGAGGTGGTGCATTTTGATAGGAGGAAAAAGGAGGCCACATACTCCTTGGAAAGTAATTATCTAAATGGGGGAGAGGAGCAAAGGGATCTACAGGAAACGATGCACAAATCATTAAAAGCAGGCTAATAAGGCAACGGAAATGCAAACAAAGCATTGGGGTTCATTTCGAGAGAAAGAGAATTGCAAAGCAGAGAAGTTATTTTAAACTTATATAGAACCTTGGTTAGACCCCACTTGGAGTACTGTGTACAGTTCTGGTCTCCATATTATGATAAGTGTATAGAGTCACTGGAGAAGGTGCAAACAAGATTTACAAGCATTATACCAGAACTGAGAGGTTCTTAGTATTCTGAATGACTGAACAGGCTGGGGCTCTTTCTCTAGAAAAGGGAAGGCTGAGCGATGATCTAATAGAGATCTTTATAATTCTGAAGGGGTTTGATGGGGTAGATGTAGAGAAGATGTCACCATGTGTGGGGAGTCCAAAACCAGGGGTCATAAATATAAGATAATCACTAATAAATCCAATAATAAATTCGGGAGCAACCTCTTCACCCAGAGAGTGGTTAGAATGTAGAGCTTGATGGCACATGGAGTAGTTGAGGTGAATAGCAGTGTATCTTTAAGGGGAAGCTAGATATGTACACGAGGGAGAAAGGAATAGAATGATATGATGATAGGGTGCGGTGAAGTAAGGTGGGTGGAGGCTGGTGTGGAACATAAACAGCGGGATGGACCTGTTGGACAGAATGGCCTGTTTCTGTGCTGTAAATACTATGTAATTCTATGGTGAATTCTGAATAGACACGGTACAGCTCTCGAAACAATATTCAGCAAATGGCTGGCTGTCACAGAGGATCAAAACGTCGACCTTCTACCCCTACCGATCTGGAGGTCTTGTGTAAACTCATTGTGGGGAGTTCAAACACAGTCCTTGGTGAGAGGTCAGATTCGTGCCACACTCGGCCCTAAATTGGCAGACTGGCTGTTTGGTTGCAAACATGTACCTTCAGAAGCCTGTTTAAAACCTCTTGCACCGTAACTGATATCAATCCAACTACAACCTTAACCCTCTCCCTCCTGCTCAGTCTGCGTGTGTGTCTAATGGGGCGTGTGTTTGTTCTGTCTGTCTGTACATGTATGCATGGCAGTGTCTGTACATGTTTCTGCATGTGTGTTTCTTGGCACCATGTGCAGATCCCGCATTTATATTACCCTCTACATTCCGTGCAGTGCCAGTTTCTGAGCTGTTGCCTTGTGTCAGATGCAGTGACGTGTGGTGGGCCATCTTCTTCATCTCCACTCTCCTCCATTACTTTGGGGACAGGCTATGCGGGTGGCAGATGTTGGTCATCTGAAAGCACAAAGGCGCAAGAGTCAGGTTATGGTGAGGGGAGGGAGGAATGCAATATATCCATGTATACAGCATAAGCAGTTTGTAAGTGAGAAGTGTTTGTGAGATGAGGGGATGTGCGATATAAGGAGGAGGATTAGGAATGAATATAGCATTATTGCCCCCAAGGGCTGCAACTTCGCCATTGTCGCGGCCTCGGTGACTTCCTCTCCAATCATGCCGAGCACTGTCTCCTCCAGTTTGCAAAGGCCTGCACAGCGGTTTGGCTGCCTCCCGTCTGCCCCTGCTCGAGGTGGTTGTGAGCCACCTTGGCCTGCAAGAGAAAGGGAAGTGTGTCAGTGAGTGCAGTGAGTGTTTGTGTGATATGTCTGTCAAAGTTGAATAGCTGTCGGTGTGTGCAAGGTGTGAGATGTGGGTGTGAGTGTTACAGCAGTGGTCGGATTGTGAGGGTGAAGTGAAGCTAAGATTGCGAGATCTGAGTGGTGGAATGTGGGTGAGTGATGGGGTGTGGTGCATTGAGCAGTGTCTGAGGCTTGTGGTGCAGATGCTGAGGTATGACATTTGCTGAAGCCTTCACTCACCTTGACCTGCCGTGTGAGGTCATTAAACTGCTTGCGGCACTGGATCCATGTCTGCGGGACGACACTATTGACCGTGATATGATACTTTTGGCCGTGATGTACCAGCTATCTCCTCCCACAGCCTTCTCGAAGTGTGCACTGATGGCTTCCTGCCACGCTGCAGGAACAGGACAGCCCGCCTCCTCTCCACTGCCATGACCAATGCCTCCAGAGCCGCATCGGAGGACCTTGTGGCTCGTTCTCTTTGCTGCTGCTGAGCCTTGTGGTCCAACTGCAATTGCAACTCCTACTCCAATGACAATGAGGTGCTGCTGCATCAGAGCAGAAAGACAAGACCACACGTTAAAACATTACAGGCCATTAGACTGCACCAGATATTAGTCCACCTGTTGAGTGGTAAGCCAATCAGCAGCACCTTTAGCGCTGAGATCAGCACTACAATCATGTAAATGAGCAGGCAACACACATTTTGCGTGCTGCCTGGGCCACTTTGAACGGGCGCAGCCAAATAGCACTGGGACATAACACCGCCTGTTTTCGGGCCTTATCCAATTTCTAGGCCGAATTTTGTTGGGTTAAATGTCCTGTTAAGGACATAAGGACATAAGATTTAGGGGCAGGAGTGGTCCATACGGCCATTTGAGCCTGATCCGCCATTCAAAATGATCATGGCTGGTCTTCAACCTCAACAAAGGAAGATGGTGGTGGTGGTTGGAAGTTCATCAAAGGAAGATGGTGGTGGTGGTTGGAAGTTCATCAGCACAGCCCCAGGACATCGCTGCAGTAGTTTCTCAGGGCAGTGGCTGAGGCCCAACCATCTTCAGCTGCTTCATCAGTGGCCTTCCCTCCAACTTAAGGTCAGCAGTGGGGATGTTCGCTGATGACTGCACAGTGTTCAGTGCCATTTGCAACTCCTCAGATAATGAAGCAGTCCATGCCCACATGCAGCAAGACCTGGACAACATTCAGACTTGGGCTGATAAGTGGCAAGTAACATTCGCGCCACACAAGTGCCAGGCCATGACTATCTCCAACAAGCGAGTGTCTAACCACTGCCCTTGACAATCAACGGCATTACCATCGCCGAATCCCCCACCATCAATATCCTGGGGGGTCACCATTGACCAGAAACTTTACTGGACCAGCCACATAAATACTGTGGTAACAAGAGTAGGTGAGAGGCTGGGTATTCTGTGGCGAGTGTCTCACCACCTGACTCCCCAAAGCCTTTCAACCATTTACAAGGCACAAGTAAGGAGTGTGATGGAATACTCTCCACTTGCCTGGATGAATGCAGCTCCAACAACACTCAAGAAGCTCAACTCCATCCAAGACAAAGCAGCCCGCTTGATTGCTACCCCATCCACCACCTTAAACATTCACCCCATCCACCACCAGCGTACCGTGGCTGCAGTGTCTACCATCTACAAGATAAACTGCAGGAACTTGCCAAGGCTTCTTCAGCAGCACATCCCAAATCCGTGACCTTAACCACCTAGAAGGCCAAGGGCAGCAGACATGTGAACACCATCACCTCCAAGTCACACACCATCCTGACTTTATATCGCCGATACTTCATCGTCGCTGGGTCAAAATCCAGGAACTCCCTCCCGAACAGCACTGGGAGCACCCTCACCACACTGCAGTGGTTCAAGAAGGCGGCTCACCACCATCTTCTCAAGGGCAATTAGGGATGGACAATTAAAGCTGGCCTTGCATGCGACACCCACATCCCAGGGATGAATTTTAAAAAACCTCCACTTCCCCTGCTTGATTCCCATAATATTTGTGGACCTGCCGCATCATGCCAGCTGAACATATGAGTTAAGACCTGGAGTTGGCCTCAAACACGCAACCTTGTCTTCTGAAAGACGAGAAGTGCCAACTGGTTCCAGCTGCCATCTGATCCACGTCACACAGAAAGGAAACGCCTTTTCCCAGGATATCTTCAGAGAGCAGAGCCACTCTCCGTGTGTGTGATTATAAATGCAGATAACTCTTGGAGTCCGGATTCAGAACATTTCCACTCCAGCCGCCTGAATCTGACTCTGGAAAATGGCGTGAAAGATAATGAAAGATCTCTTCTTGGTTCTTGCATTCCTGGTGCTGACTCAGCCCAGCCCTGCTCAAGGATGGTTGAGTGGACCGGACGAATTGGGGTTCCATTTGGAAGAAGGTTTCGGAGAAGGATTTGGTCTGTAAATTTCTCCGATCTCTCCGCAGTCAGTTTTCTGTTTTATTTGTTAAACTATTGTATTCTCTGTTTGAATGTCACAGTTTGACTGGTTGAGTGAAGGTGATTGAGAGATTGTAAGAAAGTCTGAAGAATTTAACCTGAACCATTTCCTCGGGTAAATCCGCCGATTATTCAGCGGGTCCCTCAGTGGGTCGCAGCATTGACCCGGTTAGGAGACTCTGTAATTGGCCTCAGTACCCAGGTACTATGGACGGGAAACTCCCAGTTGCTGCTCCTGATCACTGCTACCCGCTGCAAATTGTGAGAGAGTGCGGACTCTGTGAGGACAGGAGCGGGAGCTCCTTCAGTCCCTTTCCCTCACACTCACTGTCCAGTCTCACAGATGAAAAATGGTGCCCTTCAGGACAAAGTGACTCTGTACAGGTCGGGGGAGGGGGAGCAGTGTGGCCTTTCATTAAGTATAAAAGAGTTAAGGTTCTTGTGTGGTCCAGAGTCAGCCCCAGTAACACTGACAGTCTGCGCTTCATGTTTTCTCATTGTTCTCCCTCACTCTGTGTACAGAACCATCAATCAATTCATTCTTCATTTTTGGATTTTAGCTTACTGCAAATGGCTTGGAGGAATGTGTCGTGAGGGCGGCTGTACCACAGAAGAGGAGCATTTCAAACAACAAAACTGCAACTCTGGGGTCCGATGCTGCTTACCGAAACAGTGAAAGATCCAGTAATGGATTCCCACCAGCCCGAGCTCTCCATGTTCTCACTGAATGAAACCTTCCTTCACGGGAAGCAGGCTCTGTTTGATTGTTTCGGTCCCATAAACCCTGACCATGTATTAATGCTGTCAGAATAATGGGCTGTACTCAGAAATAAAACTTACTGCATTGACCACAGCTTCACATCCGTGTCTTGTTCCTCTTTATGATCAGTGTGTCCGAAGGCAAGGGGGTGGGGGTGGAATGAGGCCGGGACAAAATTTGGGAATCGCAGGAAATGAGAATAGGAAACTGCTGCAGGGAATCTCTGCAAGTGCCTAATAACACATTGAGAAAGGCATTGAGATAAGACAGGTGTCCCAGAGTGTCAGCACTCTGACCGTTGGGGATTCAGGATATCTCAGTTGAACGGGTTTCTTCAGGCAGATTGGAAGCAGACATACTTTGCATCAGACACACAGACCGTTTGATATAACAGTGCAGAGGGAGCTTTACTCTGTACCTAACCTGTGCTGTAGCTGCCCAGGGAGTGTTTGATGGGACAATGTAGAGGGAGCTTTACTCTGTATCTAACTCGTACTGCACCTGCCCTGGGAGTGTTTGATGTGACAGTGTAGAGCAGGGGTGGGCTATTATTTGGGCTGGAGGGCCGGTTAACAAGTTTTGTTGAGCTGTTGAGGGCCGCACACCAATGTTCCCCCGAAGGTGCGCGGCCGCGGACCAATGGCATGGTCACGTGCAGGCCGCTCACCAGCTCCTGCCGCTGGAAGAGAAACAGCAAATTTAAAGGGACCGCACACAAAAATAATTAGAGGGAACATTGCCGCACAAATAAAATGAATTGTGTTCACCACAGCTACCATTAAAATTCGTTCTGGCATTTATTGTATAAAGAACCCTTCATGTAGTTTCCACACTGACTATAAATAATAACACTTATTAACAGGCTAACCAACATGATGCAGGTTCACGAGTCACTTTGAAAAGTGCTCGGTCTGTTTATTCCAAATGGTCTCAGTTCATTCCTATAGTGGGAAATGAGAGCTCGACTCTGCTTCCACTGGCAATTATAACCACGGTATAATGCACAATCAATGATAACATCATTGATACAATCTTTAAAAATTGCACATGAAAGTGCTACTTTGAAGCCTTTGAAACCACGCTGAGAAATAATTAGGTGACTCGGAAAATGATTTCATCCACAAATTGCGGCCCAGGTCAGCCATCAAATTGGGCTTGTTCATTGTCAACGTGCGATCACTCCTGAGAAAAGCCAAGATGCCGATAGAGTTTGTGGATTTTCACTTGAGAATGGCCACAAGTAATGCACCATTATAATGTACATTTCATCCCCGAGTGCTATTTATTACTGGGACTGGCCAATGGCATCAATCTCTACAACCCTCTTTCAGTCATGACAATAAACTTAAATTGCTCATGGTATAGGGAAAAAGGGCTTAAATTAAAAATAGTGAGTGCAATGTCCAATATACCCGGGTCTGTTTAGTTTTTGCCTCCACTATGCTAATTAAGTGGGATAATATTAAAACGGGTGAATAATTGTGCAAGAATTAATAACCCCACTAACAGCCATTGGTGAGAGTAAAGAGTTAAATTGGTAAATGTGAAACAGGCCAACTCATTGTGTTGATCATCTTTCCCACTTCTACCCTCCCAATAATTATAAATGTAAACTCAGATAGTAGTCAGATACTATCATAAATACACAAAATGTAGTGTAAAATAATAAAACCTTCTGTTACTAAATGAATGAAATGATTGCTCGATCGATTATATGTTGTACCGAGAGTCTATGTGGCTGTATGGCAGAATGGCTCGAGACTGCGGGGCCTCTCACACAAGAGGTGTTCGCTTTTCAGTGTGCTGAGTCAGGGAGCCTGAGACCTCGCAAGGCCTGAACTACAATCGTATGCCGTTATTTGGAGTTCTTGTGCTCAGGGATCCACTCCCGTATCTAAGACGGTGATGAGAAACCCCTGCCGTCGTACTCTGGGAACCGGGAGAGGAAAGATGCAACGCCGCTCTCTTTCTTCAGTGAAAAAGTCATCGAGATGAGCAGCCGTGACTTGACTCTAAAATGGACAGGGAATATTGGGTAGAGGCCTTCGCCATTGGGGCCAAGAATCGCACAACGGACCCTTTTAAAATCGGGCCGGGGAGAATCACTTTTACAAATTGATTAATCAATGAAGTATTAATGTGTGTTCGTTGGCTGCAGTTCAGGTCAGTCTCTGACCCACGAGAAGTGTAAGTGGATAGACTAATGTGCAGCTTGAGCACCGGATCGCATTCTATTCTGTCCTATCCAGCGGGCCGGATAGAATGATTCCATCCCCTAGGGTGTGTGTGGGACTGAGACCCAACCCCCAGGGTGTGTGTGTGGGACTGAGCACCATCCCCCAGGGTGTGTGTGGGACTGAGTCCGTTCCCTAGGGTGTGTGTGGGACTGAGACCCATCCCCCAGGGTGTGTGTGGGACTGAGACCCAACCCCCAGGGTGTGTGTGGGACTGAGACCCAACCCCCAGGGTGTGTGTGTGGGACTGAGCACCATCCCCCAGGGTGTGTGTGGGACTGAGTCCCATCCCACAGGGCGTGTGTGGGACTGAGACCCAGCCCCCAGGGTGTGTGTGGGACTGAGTCCCATCCCACAGGGCGTGTGTGGGACTGAGACCCAGCCCCCAGGGTGTGTGTGGGACTGAGTCCCATCCCACAGGGTGTGTGTGGGACTGAGACCCAGCCCCCAGGGTGTGTGTGGGACTGAGTCCCATCCCACAGGGTGTGTGTGGGACTGAGACCCAGCCCCCAGGGTGTGTGTGGGACTGAGACCCAGCCCCCAGGGTGTGTGTGGGACTGAGTCCATTCCCTAGGGTGTGTGTGGGACTGAGACCCAACCCCCAGGGTGTGTGTGTGGGACTGAGCACCATCCCCCAGGGTGTGTGTGGGACTGAGTCCCATCCCACAGGGTGTGTGTGGGACTGAGTCCCATCCCACAGGGTGTGTGTGGGACTGAGACCGAGCCCCCAGGGTGTGTGTGGGACTGAGTCCCATCCCACAGGGTGTGTGTGGGACTGAGACCCAGCCCCCAGGGTGTGTGTGGGGGAATGAGCCTGATCCCCCAGTGTGTGTTTGTGACTGAGACACATCTCCTAGGGCGTGCGTGGGACTGAGACCCTTCCCCCAGGGTGTGTGAGTGACTGAGGCCAGCCCACAGGGTGTGATCTGGGACTGAGCCCCGTTCCTCACAGATCCTGGGTGATGCGGTCAGTCCCACTTCTTCACTCCATTGCCCATCACTGTTGAGATATCAATTCCTGATTTTGTTTTCCCACCCAGTGTATTGAAATTAATCCACTTTCTTCCTGGAACAAATCCATTAATCTACCAACAGGTGTCTTCTGCTTAGTTGGCAACAGCTCAGCTGTCTGCTATTATTGGGGATAAAAGACCTGAGACCACACCCAGTATTAAAAATCATTCTGTCAAAGGATCATTAACTGCTGACATGGTCCACAGCACACAGGAATTTACAGAACAAAGAGGGAAGCACATCTCCCTCTGTCTCTATCCCCTCTTTTGTCTGTTCCCATCTATCTCTCCTCTCTCTCTGTCCCTGTCACTCCGTCTCTTTCTTCTTCTCTTCCAGTCTCTGTCTCTCTGTTTTTCTCTCTCTCTCCCTGTATACCTGTTTCCCTCTCCCCCATTATCTTTCTCTGTCTCTACTTTTATGCCCCTCAATCTCTGTCTCTCATTTTATCTCTCTCTCTCTTTCTCGCTGTCTCACTGTCCCTCTATCTGTCTCTCACCCTGCCCCTCTCGCGCCACATAAGATTACATCTATATCTATATATATAAAGGGATACTTCTGTCTATCTGTCTGTCTGTCCTTCTGTCCTCGGGTGTGCATCTGTCCGGCTATGCCCTCGAAAGTTATAGAGCGTACCTACGCGTGCGTTACGTCGAAAGAAAGCTTACCTTTCCAAAACGGTCTTAAGCGTATTTACGTTTCGGCCGGACAAAAATTGCGCCCGCGGTATCCAAAAAACGTTCAAAATTCCGCTCATTAGCATCTCATTATCTGCTCATTAGCGACAGAGTGACCTCGAGGTCGACCAATCGTACGCCAGGTTCCTGGTGCGTGCAGCCGGGCTCTCCTACGGTCGAGTGACGGGACGATTGACCAATCCTATGCTTTGGTGACCTGACGGTCGACCAATCGGTGCGTGTGTGGGCGGGCCTTATCGTTCTGAACCGAGGTGAGTCGCCGCCATCTTGATTCCAAACTTTTCCTTTCTTTTTCCCGCTTTCTGCGTCTTTCAAAAAAACATTGCTTTTAAAACACGTTTTTTTAAAAAGTTAATTACTTTCTAAATCTTTTATCTAATCTCATTAATTTTCCTACCTTTCCCCGTTTTGCCTGTGAAACTGTACCCATAATGCCCAGGGTTAATGACCCTGTACCCATAATGCCTTGGGACAGTTCCACTGTATCCACAATGCCCAGGTTCAGTGACTCTGTGCCCGCAATGCCCAGGGTCAGTGACCCTGTACCCACAATACACTTAGGCAGTGACCATGCACCCACAATGCTCAGAGTCTGTGACCCTGTACCCACAATTTCCTTGGTCAGTGACCCTGTACCCACAATGCCCATCGTCAGTGAACCTGTACCTACAATACTCTGGGTCAGTGAATCTGTAACCACAATGCCCAGTGTCAGTGACACTGTGCCCACAATACCCAGGGTCAGTGACCATGCACCCACAGTGCCCAGTGTCAGTGACCGTGCTCCCAGAATTCCCATGGTCAGTGACTCTGTACCCACAATGTCCAGGGTCACTGACCCTGTACCTACAGTGCTCATGGTCAGTGAACTTGTACCCACAATGCCCAGGGCCAGTGACACTGTACCCACAATGCCTACAGGCAGTTACCCTGTACCCACAATGCCCATGGTCAGTGACACTGTTCCCACAATGCCCATGGATGGTGACCCAGTACCCACAATGACCATGGTCCGTGACTGTACCCACAATGCCCATTGGTCAGTGTACCTGTGCCCAGAATACCCAGGGTCAGTGACCTGTAACCACAATGCCCATGGCCAGTGACCCTGTACCCACAATGCCCGAGGGCAGTGACCCTAAGGCCATAATGTCCAGCTTCAGTTGCCTGTACCCACAATGCCCAGCGTCTGTGTCTATGTACCCACAATTCCCAGCCTCAGTGACAATGTACCCACAATGCCCAGCTTTAGGGACCTGTACCCACAATGCCCATGGTCAATGACTCTGTACTCAGTGTCCACGGTCATTGATTCTATAACCACAATGCCCAGGGTCAGTGACTCTGTACCCACAATGCCCTGGGTCAGTGACAAATTACCCACAATTCCCAGTGTCAGTAACCCTGTATGAATAATGCCCAAGGTCAGTTACCTTATTCCCAAAATTTCCAATGTCAGTGACCCTATGTCCAAAATACCCAGGGTCAGTGCCCTTATCCACAGTGCCAAGGGTCAGTGATCCTTTACCCACAATACCCAGTGCTAGTGACCTTGAACCCACAACCCCGTCTCCTACTGGTCACCTCGGAGATGAACTCCTTTGACGAATTGGCTTTGCTGTCTGTCTGTGATGTTGGTTCAGTGACCAGAAACTCCTCAGCCCAGGCTGGGGGATGGAAAGAACCAGAGATATGTCCCGAATCAGGGCAGGGCACAATTATTCACACTCGATCTCTCGCTCCATGTCTCGCTCACGGGGTGAGGTACTGAGCCCCACACACAGAGCAGGAACATCCCAGGCTGCATGCCCGGCCTATGCTCTGTGAGCTGCCCTTTCTCGCCCGGTGTAGTGCTGATCCCCACACACAGAGCAGGAAGATCCCAGTCTCCTTGCCCGGCCTGTGCTGAGTAAGCTGCTCTCACCCACACGGCATGGTTCTGGACCCCACACATAGAGCAGGAAGTGTCCAGGCTCTATCCCCGGCCTATGCTGCATGAGCTGCCCTCTCTCACCTGGTGTAGTACTGAGCCCCACACAAAGAGCAGGATGATCCCAGGCTCCATGCCTGGTCTGTGCTGGGTGAACTGCACTCTCCTGGTGTGTTACTGAGCCCCTCAGACAGAGCAGAATGATCCCAGGCTCTATAACGGGACTGTGCTGAGTTAGCTGCCCTCTCTCACCCAGTGTGGTTCTGAGCCCCACACACAGTGCAGGAAGGTCCCAGGCTCCATGCGTGGCTTGTGCTAAGTGAGCTGCTCTCTCTAACCCAGTGTGTTACTGAGCCACACACACAGATTAGAAGGATTGAAGGCTCCATGACCGACCTGTGCTGAGTGAGCTGTCATCTCTCTCCTGGTGTGGTACTGAGCCCCACACACCAAGAAGATAGATCCCAGGCTCCATGCCCGGCCTCTGTCCAGTGGGCTGAGCTTTCTCACTCGCTGAAAGGGGCTGGGCTCTCAGGCTGACACCAGGGGGTTTGAAGAGTTTCTACAATGCCGCCACTGGCGGGAGCGCGGAACTGCAGCGTGACATGTTTACATAGGAAGCTCCCATTGGAAAACCTGAGCCGGAGATTTACACCCGGGCCAGATGGGGATTTCTCGCCCGAAACCCTTTCTCCTCTCTGGAGTCCCCCAACCCCCGCCCCCTCGCACTGGATTAGGAGCCATGTCCCAGGGCCAGAACATTGCCTTCCGCTGCTGCCAAACACCAATCCATGACTGCCGGCTCACTGACAATCCCCGCCCTCTGAGGCGGCCTTGTGGCCAATCGGAGCAGCTGATATGTGAACGACAGCTGTCTCAGCCAATCAGAGCGCAGCGCAAAATGTGATGGACCAATCACAGTGGGGTTTTCTACAGCACAACCGCCCACGGATATTGTGATGGACTGTTCTCTCAAGCATTCGCTGACTGCCGCACAGACTGGCCACACTGACCAATCGGAGCACAGACATGCTGTTTCTCTACACCCAGCGACGTTGCATCATTCTGCTCCCAGCGTCATTCTGCTGTGAAGGATAGTGGAGTCGGGCCGCTGTTGGGTGATGGAACCAATGAGAGAGTGGAAGCGGGGCAGCGCTCTTAAAGCGAAACCGCACTAGAGAACTACAGTTGTGCAACGATATTTCTGTGATGATTATTAAAGCGGGAACCGGACTGCGGAAAGACGGGGGGTGAGAGAGAGGCTGAATGCGGGAGAGAGGAAGGGGTAAATAAATGGAGGGAAGGGGAATCAAAAAAAGAGACAGAGAGGTCTAGGGAGGGAATTCCAGAGCTTAGGGCCTCGGCAGATGTTGGCATGGCTGCCAATGTTGGACCAATGAAAATCGAGGATACGCAAGGGGCCATAAATGGAGTAGCACAGAGATCTCGAAGTATTGCAGGTCTGGAGGAGGTTACAGAGATAGGAAGGTGTGAGGCCAAGAAGAGATTTGAAAACAAGGATACACATTTTACAATGAAGGGATCTGGACCGGGAGCCGAAGTAGGTCAGCGAGCACAGGGCTGATGGGTGAACGGGACTTGGTGCGAGTCAGGACACTGACAGCAGTTTTTTGGATGAGCTAAAGTTCACGGAGGATGGAAATTGGGAGGCTGGCCAGGAGAGCACTGGAATAGTCGAGTCTAGAAGTGACAAAGGCATGGATGAGAGTTGAAGCAGCGGATGTGGGTTGCAGCAGTAGATGAGCTGATGCAGGGGCAGAGTTGGTCGACGTTACATAGCTGGAAATAGGCGTTCTTGTTGATGGAGCCGACATGGAGCCGAAGATCATCTCAGTGTCAAATGGATACCAACGTTGTGACCAGTATTGTTCAGCCTCAGACAGGTCTGAGAGGAAACGGAGTTTGTAGTTGGGAGCGAAGACAATGGCTTCGGTAATCCCAATACTTAGTTGGAGGAAATGTCTGCTCATACAGTACTGGATGTCGGACAAGCAGTGTGACGCTTTAGAGACAGTGGAGGGGTCGAGGGAGGTGGTGGTGAGGTACAGCTGTGTGTCATCAGTGTATGTGGAAACTGTCGCTGTATTTTCAGATGATGTCACTGAATGGCAGCATGAGGATGAGAAATAGGAGGGGGCCAAGGATAGATCCTTAGGGGACACAGAGGTAACAGGGTGGAGGCAGGAATAGAAGCCATTGCAGGTGATTCTCTGGTTATGGTTAGAGAGATAAGAATGGAACCAGGTGAGTGCCGCCACACTCGGCTGGATGACAGAGAGGCGTTGGAGGTGGATGGAGTGGTCAACCATGTCAAAGGCTGCAGACAGGTCTAGAAGGATGAGGAGGGGCAGTTTTACATGGCCCCAGTCACATAGGATGTATGGTGTGGAGATGCCGGTGTTGGACTGGGGTGGACAAATGTAAGAAGTCACACAACACCAGGTTATAGTCCAACAGTTTTATTTGAAATCACAAGGTTTCGGAGCGCTGCTCCTTCGTCAGGTGAAGTGAAATGCAACATCGTCATCAAACCAGGAGACAAAGGAGGAGCCATCGTCATACAGAACAGAACGGTCTATTGCAAAGAAGCATACTGACAACTGGACAACCAGGAACACTACAGACAGTTACCCGCAGATCCGACCAGCCCACCAGTTTCCACATTCAACAGATCATCCTCCGCCATTTCTGCTACCTCCAAAGTGATCCCACCACCAATCACATCTTCCCCTACCCTCCCCTTTCAGCATTCCGTAGGGACTGCTCCCTCCAAGAAACCCTGGTCCACTCCTCTATCACCCCAAACAGCCCTTCCCCTTCACCTGGCACCTTCCCATGCAAGCGCAGGAGATGTAACACCTGCCCCTATACCTCCCCCCTTCCCACTGTCCAGGGCCCCAAACTCCCCTTCATGGTGAAACAGCGATTTACTTGTACTTCTTGCAATCTAGTATACTGTATTCGCTGCCCTTGATGCGGTCTCCTCTACATTGGGGAGACCAAACACAGATTGGGTGACCGCTTTGCGGAACACTTCCATTCAGTCAGTAAGGGTGACCCCGTGCTTCCGGTCGCCTGTCATTTTAATTCACCGCTCCATTCCCACTCGGACCTCACCATCCTTGGCCTCTTGTATTGTTCCACGGAAGCTCAACGTAAACTCGAGGAACAGCAACTCATCTTCCGATTACGCACTTTGCAGCCTTCCGGACTCAATATCGAGTTCAACAATTTCAGATCATAACCTCGGCCCCTATTACTTTTTTACTTATAATTTTTCCACCCCTTTGTTTTGGGTCCTCCTTTCCCCACCCCCTCTCCTTTCCTTTTGTTGCACTCTCTCACCTGGCAGCTGTCTCTTACCTGCCAGTACTCTTCACACCTGATCTCAGCTGCCTTTTGTCTCCACGGGCCTATTACCAACTCGTCTGGCTTCGAATACCATTTATTGTCTCTTTTGCTTCTTTTGTTCGATCGCAGTCTTGCCTTCGATCTATTTTATTTTCTTTCCAGTTTTGAAGAAGGGTTTCGACCCGAAATGTCAACTCAAATTTCTCTCCACAGATGTTGCCTGACCTGCTGAGTTTTTCCAGCATTTTCTGTTGTTATTTCAGACTTCCAGCATCTGTAGTATTTTGCTTTCAGACGGATCAAGACCTTCGATCCAGAACTTCAAAGCATCCTAGGCGCTCTCATCCCATGTACCCCCCACGTGGGAGACTTCTACTGCCTCCCAAAGATACACAAAGCCAACACACCGGACTTCCTATCGTATCAGGCAACGGAACCCTGTGTGAAAACCTCTCTGAATACGTCGAGGGCATCCTGAAACCCATCGTACAGGTAACCCCCAGCTTCTGTCGCGAAACTACAGACTTCTTACAGAAACTCAGCACCCACGGACCAGTTGAACCAGGAACACTCCTCGCCACGATGGACATCTTGGCACTCTACACCAGTATCCCCCACGATGACGGCATCGCTGCAACAGCCTCAGGACTCAACACCAACAAAAGCCAATCTCCAGGCGCCATCCTACAACTCATCCGCTTCATCCTTGACCACAATGTCTACACCTTCGACAACCAGTTCTTTACCCAAACGCACGGAACAGCCATGGGGAACAAATTCGCAGCCCAATACGCCAACATCTTCATGCACAAGTTCGAGCAAGACTTCTTCGCTGCACAAGACCTCCAACCAACGCTATACACCAGATGCATCGGCGACATTTTCTTCCTATGGACCAACGGCGAAGAATCACTGAAAAGACTACATGATAACATCAACAACTTCCATCACACCATCAAACTCACCATGGACTACTCTTCAGAAACGGTTTCATTCTTGGGCACACGAATCTCCATCAAAGACGGACACCTCAGCACTTCACTCTACCACAAGCCCACGGACAACCTCAGGATGCTGCACTTCTCCAGCTTCCACCCTAACCATGTTAAAGAGGCCATCCCCTATGGACAAGCCCTGCGAATACACGGGATCTGCTCAGACGAGGAGGAATGCGATGGATACCTGCAGACACTGAAAGACGCCCTCGTAAGAAGAGGATATGATGCTTGACTCGTCGATCGACTGTTCCGACGGGCCACAGCAAAAAATCGCATTGACCTCCTCAGAAGACAAACACGGGACACAACCAACAGAGTACCCTTCGTCGTCCAGTATTTCCCCGGACGGAGAAACTACGGCATGTTCTTCGCAGCCTTCAACATGTCATCGATGATGACGAAAATCTAGCTAAGGCCATTCCCACGCCTCCACTACTCACCTTCAAACAGCCGCCTAACCTCAAACAGACCATCGTTTGCAGCAAATTACACAGCTTCCAGAACAGGGATCACGACACCACATAACCCTGCCACGGCAACCTCTGCAAGACATGCCAGATCATCAACACAGGTACCATCATCACACGTGAGGACACCACCCACCAGGTACATGGTACATACTCATGTGACTCGGCCAACGTTCTCTACCTCATATGTTGCAGGAAAGAATGCCCCGGAGCATGGTACATCGGCGAGACCATGCAGACACTGCGACAACAGATGAACGGACACCGTGCAACAATCGCCAGGCAGGAGTGTTCCCTCCCAGTCGTGGATCACTTCAGCAGTCAAGGACATTCAGCCTCCGATCTTTGGGTAAGCATTCTCCAAGGTGGCCTTCGAGACACATGACAACGCAAAATCGTAGAGCAGAAACTGATAGCCAAGTTCCGCACTCATGAGGATGGCCTCAACCGGGATCTTAGGTCCATTGCACGCTACATGTAACCACACCTGACGTAGGGTCATCCAGACTCGAGTTGTCTTTGGCTGGTTCTCTCTACACAGATGCGGCCGGACCTGCTGTGATTTCCAGCAAAAAAAATATTTTTTGTTTTTCATACAGACCCCAGCATCTGCAACATTTGACCCCTTGTGACCCTACCTCATTGTTCTTCGATGTAATGTTTTCCTGACTGACCTGTTTGGACACCATTCACAACTTAGATTGCTGTGATTATCTCTCTGCTGAGGTGTGATAAATGGCAGTTAGAAAGATTACCTGTAATCACTTGGCATTATTCTCTGACTATATAAGCTGTGTCTTTATGCATCTCTCCACTTCACCTGACGAAGGAGCAGCGCTCCGAAACCTTGTGATTTCAAATAAAACTGTTGGACTATAACCTGGTGTTGTGCGACTTCTTACATTTGTCCACCCCAGCCCAACACCGACATCTCCACACCATGGCTACTATCGACACCACTATTTGGCGGCTCAAAGTGGAGAGGACCTCCAAGAAGATCGCGCATATCGACACAGACATCAAGTTTCTACAGAGATGCAAGAAAGCAGACAAGATACCGAAAGGACTACAGATCACGAACCCACTCAAGTCGAATTACAACACAGACTTCGCTGAGTGACTCTGCCATCGTACCTCTCGCACACTCCTCAACCATCTCGTACACCAGCTCTACAGCAGACGCTGCAACCTTGAAACCGAGCTAGAGTCCATGTTCTCAGCCTGTGCTCAGGACACAGCAGACCAGCTACGAGACACCGCCAGATGAGGCAACGGAACTACACTGCCTACATGCACACCAAGAACAGGAAGCTTGAGAAACTCTGCATCACCATCAGCAGCAACCAAGCCTCCCCCGGTACCACGGTTGAAACCACAGGGATGTCCATCGTCAACTTGTCCGACCACACCCTTCAACCAGATGAAATTGAAGTTCTCAGCCGAGGGCTCAATTACTGCCCCACCACCAAAATGGACCCCATCCGTCTCGCGGCAGACACAGAGGAATTTATCAGGAGAATGCAGCTCCTGGAATTCTTCCACAAATCCCAAGATGTCAGCAGCGAACCCAATGAGACAACCAATGATCCGGAACAGCAGACAGAGGGATCCGCA
Organism: Somniosus microcephalus; assembly: GCF_052327205.1. Taxonomy (NCBI): domain Eukaryota; kingdom Metazoa; phylum Chordata; class Chondrichthyes; order Squaliformes; family Somniosidae; genus Somniosus; species Somniosus microcephalus. The sequence continues at coordinate 57,976,209 of NW_028225179.1, forward strand.
GTGCAGCAACTGAAGAAGAGTCAAATTGGACTCCTCCGGAAGGTTGCTGCCCTAAGCTTGACATGTATGCACAAGCTGTCAGGAGATGCATCAGCACCAGATTCATCAGCCGCACTCACAAGACAGTCCAGAATGTCACCCTAGCACAACGCAACCCCATCCACGCTCTCAAGACCAACCGCAACTTCGTCATCAAACCAGCGGGCAATGGAGGAGCCATCATCATTCAGAACAGAATGGACTATTCAAAGAAGCATACCAATAACTGGACAACCAGGAACACTACAGACAGTTACCCGCAGATCCGACCAAAGAACACACCCGCCAACTCAGCAGATTGATCAAGACCTTCGATCCAGACCTTCAAAGCATCCTACGTGCTCTCATCCCACGTACTCCCCGTGTGGGAGAATTGTACTGCCTCCCAAAGATACACAAAGCCAGCACACCCGGACGTCCTATCGTATCAGGCAATGGAACCCTGTGCGAGAACCTCTCTGGATACGTCGAGGGCATCCTGAAACCCATCGTACAGGGAACCCCAGCTTCTGTCGCAACACTACAGATTTCTTAAAGAAACTCAGCACCCACGGACCAGTTGAACCAGGAACACTCCTCGACCCGATGGACGTCTCGGCACTCTACACCAGTATCCCCCACGATGACGGCATCGCTGCGACAGCCTCAGTACTCAACACCAACAACAGCCAATCTCCAGACGCCATCCGACAACTCATCCGCTTCATCCTTCACCACAATATCTTCACCTTCGACAACCAGTTCTTTACCCAAACGCACGGAACAGCCATGGGGACCAAATTCGCACCCCAATATGCCAACATCTTCATGCACAAGTTCGAGCAAGACTTCATCGCTGCACAGGACCTCCAACCAACGCTATACACCAGATACATCGACGACATTTTCTCCCTATGGACCCACGGCGAAGAATCAGTGAAAAGACTACACGATAACGTCAACAACTTACATCCCACCATCATAATCACCATGGACTACTCCTCAGAATCGGTTTCATTCTTGGACACACGAATCTCCATCAAAGACGGACACCTCAGCACTTCACTCTACCGCAAGCCCACAGACAACCTGAGGATGCTCAACTTCTCCAGTTTCCACCCTAACCACGTTAAAGAAGCCATCCCCTATGGACATGACCTGCGAATACGCAGGATCTGCTCAGACGAGGAGGAACGCGATGGACACCTACAGACACTGAAAGACATACTCGGAAGAACAGGATATGACGCTCGACTCGCCGATCGACGGTTCCGACGGGCCACAGCAAAAAATCGCATAGACCTCCTCAGAAGACAAACACGGGACACAACCAACAGAGCACACTTCGTCGTCCAGTACTTCCCCGGAGCGGAGAAACTACGCCATGTTCTTCGCAGCCTACAACATGTCATCGATGACAATGAACACCTCGTTAAGGCCATCACCACGCCTCCACTACTCACCTTCAAACAGCCGCCTAACCTCAAACAGACCATCATTCGCAGCACATTACCTAGCTTTCAGGAGAAAAGCGACCACGACACCACACAAAGCTGCCACGGCAACCTCGGCAAGACATGCCAGATCATCAACACAGATACCATCATCACACGTGAGGACACCACACACCAGGTACATGGTACATACTCATGTGACTCGGCCAACGTTGTCTACCTCATATGTTGCAGGAAAGGATGCCCCAGATCATGGTACATCGGCGAGACCATGCAGACACTGCAACAACGGATGAACGGACACCACGCAAAAATCGCCAGGCAGGAGCATTCCCTCCCAGTTGGGGAACGCTTCAGCAGTCAAGGACATTCAGCCTCCGATCTTTTCCTAAGTATTCTCCAAGACGGCCTTCGAGACACACGACAACGCAAAATCGTAGAGCAGAAACTGATAGCCAAGTTCTGCACTCATGAGGACGGCCTCAACCGGGATTTTGGGTTCATGTCACGCTACACTTAACCCCACCTGACGTAGGGTCATCCAGACTCGAGTCATCGTTGGCTGGTTCTCTCTACACAGATGCGGCCGGACCTGCTGTGATTTCCAGCAAAAAAAATGTTTTTGGTTTTTCATACAGACCCCAGCATCTGCAACATTTGACCCCTTGTGACCCCACCTCATTGTTCATTGATGTAATGTTTTCCTGACTGACCTGTTTGGACACCATTCACACCTTTGATTGCTGTGATTATCTCTCTGCCGAGGTGTGATAAATGGCAGTTGGAAAGATTACCTGTAATCATCTGGCATTATTCTCTGATTATATAAGCTGTGTCTTTATGCATCTCTCCACTTCACCTGACGAAGGAGCAACGCTCCAAAAGCTTGTGATTTTAAATAAAACTGTTGGACTATAACCTGGTGTTGCGTGACTTCTTACAAAGGATGTAATCTGTGCCTTTGATATGTGCCTTTTCAGAACTGTGGCAGTGGTTGTAAATTGATTGGAGTGTTTCAAACATGCAGTTGCAGGAAAGATGGGCATGGATTTGGGAGGTGACAACATGCTTAAGGACTTTGGAGAGGAAACGGAGGTTGGAGATGGGGCCGTAGTTTGCAAGAACAGAGGGGTCAAGGGTGGAGTTTTTGAGAAGGGGGGTGATGATGGCAGATTTGAATGTGACGGGGACAGTACCTCCTATAAGATGCTCCTTAAAACCTGCCTCTTTGAACAAGCTTCCTTTCACCTGTTCTAATATCTCAGTATGTGGCTTGGTGTTAAATTTCGTTTGATAATTGTTCCTGTGAAGCGCCTTGTGATGTTTTACTACGTTAAAGGTGCTATATAAATGCATGTTGATATTGTTGATAGGCATGCATACCATTGAGAGAGTTCAATTGAGTATCCACAGCATAATGTCTAATATGTATACTTCAAATCAGCATTTATATAACTTAAAACATTAATTATGAAAAAATTGGCCTATCTATAATTCACAATATTAGAAATATAAAGCCAAGCTACATGCATATAACTTAAGGCAGCATGTGTACAATGTAACCGTGTATACTTATCTGTCAACATAGCATATTTCTGCAATTTTGTATTTATATGCTAACATTATTAGTGGAATCTATATATATGTGCTTGTGTAATTTAATGCAACATATCTATATAGTGAAATGGCATATCTAAAATTTCAGATAAAAAGTATAACATTAAACATTGGATGAATAATTTTAAACCGTGTATCTATTAAAACAGTTTGTGCCTATTTAAAGTAGTTTTCTTGTAATTGAAAGCTGCCACATTTACACACCATATCCATCATTTAAACCAGCATGTGCATTTCGATCAATATAATCACTTTTCAAAATATTTATTCCAGTGCTTCTTCCTCTTTATATGCCCAGGTTCAAGGTCACAGGACATTGACTGGTTCAATTGGAACAGGAGAGAATGGATGACTTTAAAATGGGGATTCAATCTTCACTCCTCCAATAACAGGGAGATGATGAGAATTGTTTTTTATACAGCAGGTTATTATGACCTTGAATTCTCTATCTGAAAGGGCTGTGGAAGTAGATTCAATAGCAAATTACAAAAGGGAATTGGATAAATACTTGAAAGGGGAGAAACTTGAAGGGCTTTGAAGAAATAACAGGGGAGTAGGAATAATTTGGTAGCGCTTTCAAAGAGCCGGCACAGTCACGATGGGCCGAATAGCCTCTTCCTGTGCTGTATCATTCCAGGAATATTGAGGTGTAATACTCTCTGCTACCAGGAGGTGGCGCCATTGCCTAAAACAGCCCCTCTCCCCCTGAAGGCCTGTTGGTGAAATGCCGCCAGCATTGACCCTCCCCATTTAACAGTAACTCTGGTAACATTAGTGATTAATTGACATGGATTTCTCCATTCTTTCTCCCCCCTCACCCTCCGCAGCTACAGACTGTCACTGAGTGTCGGGATGCAGAGACCTGGGCTGTATCACTGGAACCTCACCCCAAGGGTCTGATCTCCTGTGTCTGCCCAGACACTCAGTGTCAGCACCTACCAGCAGGGAGCACTGCTGACCAGGAGTGATAGAAAGAGACAGAGAGGGAGACAGAGTGAGGGAGAGGGGGAGAGAGAGAGTAACAGAGAGAGAGAACGAAGGAGTGAGAGACGTAAAGACAGAGACAGAAAGAGAAAGACAGAGGAGAGAGACAGAGAGGCAGAGACCGAGACAGTGAGTCAGAAAGAGAGAAATGAATAGTGTGAGAGAGACAGAGAGTGAGGCAGAGTGACATAAGGGGAGAGAAACAGAGAGATACAACGAGTTAGAGCAGAGATGGAATCAGAGAGCTGAGAGAGAAGAGGGAGAGAGAGTGGTGGAGACTTAGAGTGACAGAGAGAGGGTGGCAAAGACGGACAGTGATAGAGAGACAGGGTGAGAACAAAATAAGAGAGAAAATGACAGGGAGAGATACAGAAGGAAAGAGACGAAGGGAGGGACAGAGGCAAGAGGGAGAGAAAGATAGACAAGGTGAAGGGACAGAGGGACATAGGGATAGTGAGAGAGACAGAGACAAGATGGAGGGACAGAGGGACAAAATGATAGTGAGAGACAGGCAAGAGGGAGGGAGAGAGGGAGGGAGACAGAGATACACAAAGAGACACAGAGAAACAGAGATAGAGAGCAGTGTGAGATGGAAGAGAGAGAGAGAGATGGGCAGAAAGACAGAGAAAGAGAGAGATCAAGTGAGACAGTGAGACAAAAATGACGGAGTTAGAGGAAATACAGAGGGAGACAGAGCAGGCATGCAAGTGAGGAAAACATAAAGAGGGGAGAGACAGAAAGGGGGAACGAGAGAAAGACCGAGATAGAGAGAGCAAGTGAGGCTGAGAGAAAGACAGTGAGAGTAAAGCAGAGGGACAGAGAATGAGAGTGTGAGGGAAATATAAAAAACACAAAGACACAGAAAGACAGAGGTAGAGGACAGAGAAAGAGTGGGTGAGAGAGAGGTGGGTCAGAGAGAGAGATATATGAAAGAGAGGGGAAGGAATAGAGAAAGTGAGAGAGAGAGATAAGGAGTGGTGAGAATGTGGAACTCACTACCACAGGGAATGGTTGAAGCGAATAGTATCGATGTATTTAAGCGCAGGGTAGATAAGCCGATGAGGGAGAAGGGAATAGAGGGTTATGTTGATAGAGTTAGATGAGGAAAAGCGGGAGGAGGCTCGAGTGCAGCATAAATGCCAGCATGGCTGGTTGGGTCGAATGGCCTGTTTCTGTGCTGTATACCCTATGTAGAGAAAGGGGAGCAGAGAGAGAGAGACAGATAGAGAGAAAGTGAGACAGTGAGAAAGAAAGAGAGAGAGAGAGAGAGAGAGAGCTGCAGAGATTGATGTCGTTGGCCAGTCCCAGTAATAAATAGCACTCGGGGATGAAATGTGCATTATAATGGTGCATTACTTGTGGCCTTTCTCAAGTGAAAATCCACAAACTTTATCGGTGTCTTGGCTTTTCTCAGGAGTGATCGCACATTGACAATGTACAAGACCAATTTGATGCCTGACCTGTGGCGCAATTTGTGGATTAAATCATTTTCCGACTCACCTAATTATTTCTCAGCAAGGTTTTCAAAAGCATCAAAGTAGCACGTTTATGTGCAATTTTTAAAGGTTCTTTAAATGATTTTATCCTTGATTGTGACTTAGACCATGGTTATAATTGCCAGTGGAAGCAGAGTCGATCTCTCATTTTCCAGTATAATAATGAATTGAGACTATTTGGAATAAACAGGCCGAGCACTTTTCAATGTGACTCGTGAACCTGCATCACGTTGGTTAGCCTGTTAATAAGTCTTGTTATTTTTAGTAAGTGTGGAAACAACATGAAGGCTTCTTTATACAATAAATGCCAGGAATAATTTTAATGGTAGCTGTGGTGAACACAATTCATTTTATTTGTGCGGCAATGTTGCCACTAATGATTTTTTTGTGCACGGTCCCTTTAAATTTGCCGTTTCTCTTCCAGCGGCAGGAGCTGGTGAGCGGCCTGCACGTGACCTTGCCATTGGTCCGCGGCCACGCACCTTCGGGGGAACATTGGTGTGCGGCCCTCAACAGCTCAACAAAATTTGTTAACCGGCCCTCCAGCCCAAATAATAGCCCACCCCTGCTCTACCCTGTCCCATCAAACACTCCCAGGGGTAGATATAGCACGGGTTAGATACAGTGCAAAGCTCCCTCTGCACTGTCCCATCAAACACTCCCAGGGCAGGTACAGCACGGGTTAGATACAGAGTAAAGCTCCCTCTGCACTGTCCCCTCAGTCTGTGGGTCTGATGCAAAGTATGTCCGCTTCCAATCTGCCTGAACAAACCCGTTCAATTGAGGTATCCTGAACCCTGAACGGTCAGAGTGCTGACACTCTGGGACACCTGTCTTATCTCAGTACCTTTCTGAATATGTTATTAGGCACTCAGAGATTCCCTGCAGCAGTCTCCTCTTCTCATTTTCTGCGATTCCCAAATCTTCTCCCAGCCTCATTCCACCCCGAACCCCTTGTCCTCGGACACACTGATCCTAATGAGAAACAAGACACGGATGTGAAGCTGTGATCAATGCAGTAAGTTTTATTTCCGAGTACAGCCCATTATTTTGACAGCAGTAATACAGGGTCAGGGGTTACGGGACCTAAACAATCAAACAGAGCCTGCTTCCCGTGAAGGAAGGTTTCATTCAGTGAGAACGTGGAGAGCTCGGGCTGGTGGGAATCCGTCACTGGATCATTCACTATTTCGGTTTGCAACATTGGCCCCCAGAGTAGCAGATTTGTTGTTGGAAAGGCTCCTCGTCAGTGGTACAGCTGCCTTCACGACATGTTCCTCCAAACCAGTGGCAGACCCCTAAAATCCAAAATGAGGAATGAATTGATTGATGGTTCTGCACACAGAGGGAGGGAGAGCAATGAGAAAACATGAAGCTCAGTCTGTCAGTGTTACTGGGACTGACACTGGACCTCACATGAAACTTATCTCTTATACTGAATGAAAGCCCACACCGCTCCCCCTCCCCCGACCTGTACAGACTCACTCTTTGTCCTGAAGGGCACCATTCTTCATCTGTGAGAATGGACAGTGAGTGTGAGGGAAAGGGACTGAAGGAGCTCCCGCTCCTGTCCTCACACAGAGTCCGCACTCTCTCACTTTTCAGTGGTTAGCAGTGATCAGGAGCAACAACTGGGAGTTTCACCTCCGCAGTACCTGGGTACTGAGGCCAATTACAGAGTCTCCCAACCGGGTCAATGCTCCGGCTGAGATCCGCCCACTCGGCACCGGCCAGTAATTTGTGCTTTTATTGCTGGTCTGTTTGGATCAGCAAACACCCGCCATTCCCTCGACCCACTGAGGTACCCGCTGAATAATCGGGGGATTTACCCGTGGAACTGGTTCAGATTAAATTCTTCGGACTTTCTTACAATCTCACAATCACCTTCACTCAACCAATCAAACTGTGACATTCAAACAGAGAATACAATAGTTTTAAAAAATAAAACTGTCTGAACACTGACTGCGGAGAGATCGGAGAAATTTACAGACCTTTTAAAGTGAGCCCCGACATGCCAACAAAGGCAGGCCTGCAAGCAGGGCTGGGCTGAGTCAGTACCAGGAATGCAAGAACCAAGAGCAGATCTTTCATCATCTTCTGCTCCGTTTTTGAGAGTCAGGTTCAGGCGACTGGAGTGGAAATGTTCTGAATCCGGACTCCGAGTTTGCTACATTTATAATCACACACACAGGGAGTGACTCTGCTCTCTGGAGATATCCTGGGAAAAGGCGTTTCCTTTCTGTGTGACGTGGATCAGTTGGCAGCTGGACCCATTTGGCAGTTCTCTATCTTTCAGAAGACAAGGTTGTGTGTTTGGGCCCAGCTCCAGGTCTGAACTCATGAGCTCAGCTGGCATGATGCAAGCTGGTACACAAACATTATGGGAATCAGGCGGGAAAGTGGAGTTTTTTTAAATTCATTCCTGGAATGTGGGGGTCGCTGGCAAGGCCAGCATTTATTGTCCATCACTAATTGCCTTCGAGAAGGTGGTGGTGAACCGCCTTCTTGAATCGCTGCAGTGCATGTGGTGAAGGTACTTCCACAGTGCTTTTAGGGAGGGGGTTCAAGATTTTTGACCCAGCGACGATGAATGATCGGCGATATACTTCTAAGTCAGGATGGTGTGCGACTTGGAGGGGAACTTGGAGGTGGTGCTGTTTCCATGCACCTGCTGCCCTTGTCATTCTAGGTTGAAGCTGTCACAGGTTTGGGAGGTGCTGCCGAAGAAGCCTTGGTGAGTTGCTGCAGTGCATCCTGTAGATGGTACACACTGCAGCCAGGTACGCCGGTGGTGGAGGGAGTGAATGTTTAAGGTGGAGGGAGTGAATATTTAAGGTGGTGGATGGGGTGCCAATCAAACGGGCTGCTTTGTCCTGGGTGGTGTTGAGCTTCTCGAGTGTTGTTGGAGCTGCACTCATCCAGGCAATTGGAGTGTATTCCGTCACACTCCTTACTTGTGCCTTGTAGATGGTGGAAAGGCTTCGGGGAGCCAGGTAGTGAGACACTCGCCACAGAATACCCAGCCTCTGACCTGCTCTTGTTGCCACAGTATTTATGTGGCTGGTCCAGTTAAGTTTCTGGCTAGGATGTTGATGGTGGTGAATTCGACAATGGTAATGCTGCTGAATTTAAAGGGGCGGTCATTAGACACTCGCTTGTTGGATATAGTAATTGTCTGACACCTCTATGTCGCGAATGTTGCCAGTCACTTATCAGCCCAAGCCAGAATGTTGTTCAGGTTTTCTGCATGTGGGCATGGACTGCTTCACTATCTGAGGAGTGATGACTGCCGCTGAACATTGTGCAGTCATCAGCGAGCATCCCCATTTCTGATCTTATGATGGAGGGAAGGTCATTGATGAAGAAGCTGAAGATGGTTGGGACTAGGACATTGCAATGAGGAACTCCAGCAGCGATGCCCTGGGGCTGTGATCATTAACCTCCATCCACCACAAACATCTTCCTTTGTTGAAGTTGAAGATCAGCCATGATCTTTTTGAATGGCGGAGCAGACTCAAACGGCCGTATGGCCTATTCCTGCTCCTAATTCTTATGTCCTTAACAGGGCAGTTCACCCATCAAAACTAGGCCTAGAAATTGGATATGGCCTGAAAACAGGCGGGGTCATGGCTCAGTGCTATTTGACTGCGTCTGTTCAAAGCGGTCCAGGCAGCACACAAAATTCGTGCTCCCTGCTCATTTACATGATTATAGTGCTGATATCAGCGCTAAACGCACTCCTGATTGGTTTACCGCTCAACAGGTGGGGCATTACCAGGTGCAGTCCAATGGCCTGTGATGTCTGGCTGAGTCTTTCTCCACTACTTAAGAGTTGATTTGCTTTGATGCAGCAGCACCTGATTGTCATTGGAGCAGGTGTTGGAATTGCAGTTAGAACACAAGTCTCAGAGAACGAGCCACAAGGTTCTCCGATGCAGCTCTGGAGACATTGGTCGTGGCAGTGGAGAGGAGGTGGGCTGTCCTGTTCCCACAGTGTGGCAGGAAGCCATCACTGCACACTTCGAGAAGACTGTGGCAGGAGATAGCTGGGTACGTCAGGCCAACAGTGTCGTCCCGCGGACATGGATCCAGTGCCGCAAGAAGTTTAATGACCTCACACGGCAGCTCAAGGTGACTGAAGGCTTCAGCAAATTCCATATCCCAGCATCTGCACCACAAGCCTCAGAAAATGCTCAATGCACCACACCCCCATCACTCACTGACCTTTCACCACTCAGACCTCACAGTCATAGCTTCACTTCACCCTCACAACCTTACCACTGCTGCAACAATCACACCAACATCTCACACTTTGCACACACTGACAGCTATTCAACTATGGCAGGCACATCACCCAAACACTCACTGCACTCACTGACACACTTCCCTTTTTCTTGCAGGCCAAGGTGGCTCACAACCGCCGCAAGCAGCGGCAGATGAGAGGCAACCAAACTGCTGTACAGGTCTTTGCCAACTGGAGGAGACAGGGCTCAACATCATTGGAGGGGAAGTCACCGAGGCCATGGCAACGGGCGAAGTTGAAGCCCGCAGAAACTGGCACTGCGCAGAATGTAGAAAGTAATATAGATGTGGGATCTGCACATGGTGCCAAGAAACACACACACAAAATCATGAACAGACACTGCCATGCATACATGTACAGACACAGAACACACGCACGTCCAGATAGGCACACACGCAAACTGAGCAGGAGGGAGAGGGTTAAGGTCATAGTGGATTGAAATCTGTGACAGAGAAAGAGATTTTAAACAGGCTTCTGAAGACACTTTGTTCGGCACGTAACAGCAAGTCTTCCGATTTAGTGCCTAGTGTGGTACAAATCTGACCTCTCACCAAGGACTGTGTTTGAACTCCCAACATTCATTTTACACAAGACCTTCCGATCGGTAGGGGTGAAAGGTCAGAGTTTTGACCCTCTGACACTTAGCCCCTTGTTTAAAATTGTTTCGAGTGCTGTACCGTGTCTTTTCAGTATTCACCATAGAATTACATAGTATTTACTGCACAGAAACAGGCCAGTTGGCCAAACAGGTCCATGACGGTGTTTATGCCCCACACTAGGCTCCACCCACCTTACTTCACCTCACACTACCATCATATCCTTCTATTCCTTTCTCCCTCACGTACTTATCTAGCTTCCCCTTAAAGGCACTCTGCTATTCACCTCAACCTCTCCATGTGCCAGCAAGCTCTGAATTCTAACCACTCTCTTGGCAAAGAGGTTCCTCCTGAATTCCTTATTGGATTTATTAGTGACCATCATGTTTGTGGCCCCTAGCTTTGGACTCCCCATAAGTGGTAACATCTTCTCTACATCTACCCTATCAATCCCCTTCATAATTATATCTGAGGAAGGATGTTCTTGCCATGGAGTGAGTGCAGCGAAGATTCACCAGACTGGTGCCTGGGATGGCAGGAATGCCACATGAGGAGAGATTGAGTCGATTAGGCTTATATTCGCTAGAGTTTAGAAGAATGAGAACGGATCTCATTGAAAGTTATAAAATTCTAACAGGACTAGTTAGACGAGATGCAGGAAGGATGTTCCCGATGGCAGGGAAGTCCAGAACAAGGGGTCACAGTCCAAGGATAAGGGGTAAGCCATTTAGGACTGAGATGAGGAGGGATTTCTTCACCCAGAGAGTGGTGAACCTGTGGAATTCACTTGCACAGAAGACAGTGGAGGCCAATTCATTAAATATATTCATGAAGGATTTAAATATATTTCTTAAGGCTGAAGGGATATGGGGAGAAAGCAGGGACAGGGTAATGAATTTGGATGATAAGCCATGATCTCATTAAATGGCAGAACAGGCTCGAGGGGCCGACTGGCCTACTCCTGCTCTTATCTTCTATGTTTCTTTACAGATCTGTATTAGATCATTGCTCATCCTTCCCGCTTCTAGAGAAAGAGCCCCAGCACGTTAGTCATTCTGGATACTTAGAATCTCTCAGTTCCAGTATAATACTTGTAAATCTTTTTTGTACCTTCGACAGTGCCTCGATATATTTTTGGTAATATGGAAAACAAAACTGTACACAGTACTCCAAGTGTGGTCTAAACAATTTTCCATATAAGTTTAACATATCTTTTCTGCTTTTCGATTCTCTTACTCTAGAAATGAACCCCAGTGCTTTGTTTTCATTTTCATGGCCTTGTTAACCTGCTTTTAATGATTTGTGCATCTATCCCTCTAGATCCCTATGCCCCATTTAGACACTTACTATCCAAGGAGTATGTGGCCTCCTTATTCCTCCTTCCAAAATGCACCACCTTCCACCTATCTGTATTGAAATTAAGTTGCCATTTACACATTGATGGGCCTTCAATAACCACAAAACTAGAAGTTATAGACTTAAACAAGTTGGCTTTTAATCACTAAGATCAGAGCTAACATCTCAACACGCTGACTGGTTCACAGGAATGAGTCATACAGATCCTGTGATATTTATGTAAGAGAAGTCAGGGCAGAGCCAAGAGCCAAGACCTGGAACCTCCCAGGTTAGTCGGGAAAGAGGAAGTGAAACTATACACAGTGGGGGAGGGTAATATACATGAGTGCAAAACGAATACAGGATCAAGACAAACAGATTTCATTACATTCACCCCTTCTATAGATTTAGTCCATCGGAGTGATGTTTCTTAAAAGTTGGTATAAGTGAGTCTGTCAGGAGGGTTTACAGTTCTCAGTGATCGGCGCAAAGCCAGTTGGGGTGCCTCTAGGGGAGTGGATTCTGGTTCCTCCGCTGTCCGGGTCTCCGCAGTGTCTTCCAGGTTATCTGCAGTGTCCTCCAGGTTAAAGTTGGGTATTGATACCTCTGGGCGTCCTGTCTCTTTGTAGTGTAGGTCTTCATCGGGTAGTCTCCCATCGTTCTCTCTGCTCCCCGAGGGAGCGAGGTCTTTTATGGAAACAGTGTCCTCTCACCCGTCAGAGTATTCGATATAGGCGTACTGAGGGTTTGCATGGAGGAGCTGTACCTTTTCCACAAGGGGGTCCGTTTTATGGCCTCTCACGTGCTTCCGCAATAGTACTGTCCCCGGAGACGTCAGCCACGTTGGTAGAGTTTTGCCCGAGGTGGATTTCCGGGGGAAATCTAACATCATTTCGTGAGGGGTAGCGTTAGTGGCTGTACATAACAGAGACCTTATGGAGTGGAGCACGTCTGGGAGGACTTCCTGCCAGCGGGAGGTCGGAAGGCCTTTTGAATTTAAGGCTAACGTGACAGCCTTCCAAACAATAGCATTCTCCCTTTCTACTTGCCCATTACCCCGGGGGTTGTAGCTAGTGGTTCTGCTAGTGGCTATCCCCTTCAAGAGCAAGAACTGGCGCAGCTCGTCACTCATGAATGACGTCCCCCTATCGCTGTGTATGTAGTTTGGCATGCCAAACATGCAGAATAGATTGCAGAGACATTTGATGACCATGGCACTGGTCATGTCTGGGCAGGGAATGGCGAAGGAGAAGCGGGAATATTCATCAATGATATTGAGGAAGTATACGTTACGGTCGGCAGAGGGAAGGGGTCCCTTGAAGTCCAGACTTAGGCGCTCGAATGGCCGTGTAGCTTTGATAAGGTGTGCACGGTCAGGCCTGTAGAAACGAGGCTTGCATTCCGCACAGATGCGGCTGGCTCTGGTCATTGCCCTGACCTCCTCGATGGTGTGGGGCAGATTGCGGGACTTTATAAAATGGTATAGTCGGGTGACCCCTGGGTGACAGTGGTCGTTGTGGAGACCCTGTAATTTGTCTGTATGAATGCTGGCACACATTCTCCACGATAGGGCGTCTGGGGGTTCATTAAAGGCTCCCGGCCTGTACATAATATCATAGTCGAACGTGGATAGTTCGATCCTCCACCTGAGTATTTTGCCATTCTTGATTTACCCTCTTTGTTTGTTATTAAACATGAAAGCCACCGACCACTGGTCGGTGAGCAGGGTGAAACGTTTGCTGGCTAGGTAGTGTCTCCAGTGCCGCACTGCCTCCACTATAGCCTGTGCCTCCTTCTCGACAGAAGAGTGCCTGATTTCAGGTCCTTGTAGGGTTCGGGAGAAGAAGGTCGCAGGTCTCCCAGCCTGATTGAGGGTCGCAGCTAAGGCAACATCTGATGCATCGCTTTCGACTTGAAAGGGAATGCATTCGTCCAGTGCACACACTGCAGCCCATTCAATGTCCTGTTTAATACTGGTGAAAGCCTCCCGAGCTTCAGCTGATAGTGGGAAGGACGTCGATTTAATGAGGGGTCGGGCCTTATCAGAGTAATTGGGCACCCATTGGGCATAATACGAAAAATATCCCAGGCACCTTTTTAAAGCTTTGGGATTGTGGGGCAGGGGCAGTTCCTTTAAGGGGCGTAATCGGTCAGGGTCCGGTCCAATTACCCCATCTTCCACCACACAGCCGAGGATACAGGGACTGGCTGTGTTGAAGACACATTTGTCTTTGTTGTAGGTTAGATTCAGCTTTAGGGCAGTTTTTAAAAATCTCGCAAGATTTAGATCGTGGTCTTGCTGGTTGTGCCCGCAGATAGTGACATTGTCCAGATAGGGGTAGGTAGCTTGTAGTTTATTCTCGTCAACCATGCGGTCCATCTCACGTTGGAAGACCGAGACCCCATTTGTTACCCCGAAGGGCACACTGAGAAAATGGTAGAGGCGTCTGTTCACCTCAAATGCGGTGTATGGGCGGTCCTCCATTCTAATGGGGAGCTGGCAATATGCGGATTTGAGGTCGATAGTCGAGAAGACTCGGTATTGCGCAATCTGGTTGACCATTTCTGATATGCGGGGTAAAGTGTAGGCGTCCAGCTGGGTATAAATATTAACAGTCTGGCTGTAGTCAATTACCATCCGTTCCTTTTCGCTATTGTTAACTATGACTACTTGGGCACGCCATGGGCTGGTACTGCATTCAATAATGCCTTCCCGCAGGAGTCTGTCCACTACCGCCTTGATAAAGTGTCTGTCTTCCAGACTGTACCATCTACTTTTGGTCGCTATGGGCCTACAGTTCGGAGCGAGATTAGCGAATAAAGAGGGCGGGCTGATTTTTAAGGTTGATAGGCCACAGACTGTGAGTGGTGTCTGGGACCCGCCATATGCTAGCGTGACACTTTCGTGGTGGCACTGGAAGTCCAGGCCCAAGATTACATTAACACAGAGTCCTGGCATCATGAGGAGTTTAAAATCCTTGTAGTCCGTGCCTTTTACAGTCAGTGTTGCCACACAGTAGCCCAAAATGTCCGAAGTGTGGGGCTTAGCAGACATAGCAATTCTGCTCCGTGTAGGGGTTACCGTTAATGAGTGCCATTGTACCAGGCTAGGGTGGATAAAACTCTCGGTACTCCCACAGTCAATTAAACATTTCATTAAATTCCCGTTTACCTGTATGTCCATCATGGATTTTGTCAACGGGTGTGGCCTGGATTGATCCATCATGATCGAAGCCACTGTTGGGCCCTGGGCGGCCGTTGAGTCAGGAAAAGATGGTGGATCCCAAGATGGCGGCCCGCACGGCACGCACGAGGCGGTGACGGAGTTGGAAATCGGATTCCCCCTGCAGACTTTGCTAAAATGCCCCTTTTTCTTACATTTGAAGCATGTAGCGTCCTTCGCTGGGCATCGTTGTCTGGGGTGCTTGGCCTGGCCGCAGAAGTAGCATTTTGGGCCTCGAGACATTGCCGTTGTAGTAGGACTCCTGGGTGAACTTCTGTGTGGGGACTCCGGCGGCGTAGAGCTGGTCTGAGATCTGGATGGGGAAGATGGCTGATTCCAAGATGGCGGCCCCCTCAGCGCGCACGAGGTGGTGAGGGCCGCATGGCCGGAAGAATAAGAGTCAGAGTTTTTCTGGGCCATGTCCAGCGATTGCGCAGTGGCCACTGCCTTTTTTCTGTCCAGGACCTCCTGCTCCAGCAGTCTCTGCCGGATATAATTCGATTTGAGGCCCTTGATGAAGGAATCGCGGACCAATTCATCAGACTACGCATTTTCCGTCACGGCCTTGCAGTTACATTCCCGGACCAGGTCCTTTAGGCCCAGTAAGAAATCATCCATTGATTCCTCTGGTCGCTGCCTGTGTGTAGCCAGCGATGTCTGGCATACACTTCGTATACCGGCCTCTGGTATTGGGCCTTCAGGATAGTGATGGCCTCCATGTAAGAGGTGGCATCCCAGATGAACGAATAAATCCGATGACTTACGCGAGTAGTCAGTAGACTCAGTTTATCTACCTTGCTAGCGGATGAGGCCCACGCGAAGAGTTCGAAGCATTTGAGCCAGTGTCCAAATTGATTTGATTCTTCAGCAGAATGTGGATCCAAGTCCAGATGCTCTGGTTTTAGGAGTCGATCCATCCTAGTATTCTTTAGTGATTAAAATTGATGGGCCTTCAAAAACCACAAAACTAGAAGTTATAGACTTAAACAAGTTGGCTTTTAATCACTAAGATCAGAGCTAACATCTCAACACGCCGACTGGTTCACAGGAATGAGTCATACATATCCTGGGATCTTTTTGTAAGAGATGTCAGGGGCGGAGCCAAGAGCCAAGACCTGGAACCTCCCAGGTTAGTCAGGAAAGAGGAAGTGAAACTATACACAGTGGGGGAGGGTAATATACATGAGTGCAAAACGAATACAGGATCAAGACAAACAGATTTCATTACACACACCCATCATCAAATTCATTTGCCATTTTCACGCCCATCATCCAAGTTTTTTAACATCTTGTATTGTGTCACAATCCTCCTCAGTATTAATTAAAATCCCAAATTTGGTGTCGTCCATAAATTTTGAAATTGTGCCAACAATTCCGAGTAAATATATTAGTGCCTTTGCTATCTCTTCCTTGCTTCATTTATTCTGTGGGAATTAATACATCCAGACCTACCATTATATCCTCTCGAACTTTTACTAGTTTATCATTTATTTTCCCCTTTCAATTTTAAAGGTCGTGATATCTTTTTTGATCTCCTCTTACAATGTCATATCCACCTTGTTAGTCGACCCGGTTAAAAACTAAGGCAAAGTAAATCTCCAATATTTCTGCCATTTTGCTGTCATTACCTGCAAGTTTATCTTTTGCATCCTTTAGTAGTTCTGTCCCTATCCTGTTTTACCTTTTGTTTTGTGTGTCTGTAGATTACTTTTTACTATTTCTTTTTATATTATTTGATAATGTAATGTCGCAGTTCCTTTTTGCCTTCTGAATCATTTTTATACTTCTTTCCCAACCTCTTCCTATTCCCTTTTGTCATCCTCTCCTTTATGGTCACTTTGCTCAGTCTAGTTTTTTTCTTTAGTTCCAATTTTGCCCTCATCTCTTTATTCATCCCTGGTGTTTCATTATTGGCTAGCTTGATCTTGTTTATTTTAGTGGAATATATTTCTCCTGAACTCTATTGATCAACTTTTTTAAATATTTCCCACTGCTGTTCTATCTCTTTGTCTGTCTCTTCTGTTCCAGTTTATCTTCACGAGCTCCATTTACATCACCACAAACAACTTTTTCCAAACGATTATTTTTGTCTTTATCAAACATAAACTTATGGTTGATTGGCTATGATAAATTGACCCTTAGTGTTAGGGGGATTAAATACGTGGGGTTACGGGGATAGGGTGGGATATGTGTTGGTGTAGGGGTTACGGGGATCGGGTGGGATATGTGTCGGTGCAGGCTCGATGGGCCGAAATGGCCTCTATCTGCATTGTGGGGTTTCTGTGATTATGATGTTGTGATCGACATTGTCTCGATTTTCATCTAAGCTCACTTCTCTTATCTGCTCTGGTTCATCACCCATTGTAGATCATCGGTGATTTCCTCTCTTGTTGGGCATCTTACGTACTGGGTAAGAAAGGAGTCCTGAACACACTGTAAATTCTCCATTCCCTTTTCCCTACCTCTTCTTGACAGATTATTTGGTTTTGTTGAAATCTCCCATGATTATTATATGTATTTTGCACATTTTATAGATTTGCTGACATAGTTTCCCTCCAATACACTTCCACTGTTAGGTGGTCTGTAGAATAGCCTGTTCAGTGTTATTTTAACATGGCTGGGGACCCTGCTCCCTCGAAGCATCTGTGTCATACATGGAAATACACTCAGCAGATCAGCAGGAATCACTTGCCAGTTATTCAAACATTTCAGATAAACTTACAAAATGACCTAACCGATTCAACTACAGAGACAGGCTGACACAATTATTGAAAAACAAGGCCCAGTAGAGTTACAGAGAGGAGCACATCGGAGGGAATGGGCTCGTATACGTCACTGGGGTGGGCTGGGGTCACGTAATCCGCTTTTCGTGTTAGCCACCCGATTCTAAATCGATGTGGGAGAATGATGCGATTTTAAATTAAGTGGGCAATTGTGTTTCTGCATGTGGGAACCCATGGCCCAATAAGTTTTTTCAGTCTGAAGCTCGCCCCGATGACATCATCATTGCTGCTGCAATTAAGTCTGCAACAAGCCTTGCTTCTTCTGCAGACTGCCAAACTTTTGGCCTTTGCAGTGAGAGGGGCCTGGAGGCAGAATGACCAGCGAGAGACCTGGGGCTGCTCGCAGGTTTGATGACGTTGCCCTGCAAGCTTTAGTGGAGGGAGCAAGAGCCAAGAAAGAGGTGCTCTTCCCTTCTTCAGGGAGGAAGAAGCCTTCCCAGCAGACCAAGGCTGTGTGGATCCAGGTGGCCCAGGAGGTCAACACTTTGTCGATAACCCACAGAACCTGGCTTCAGTGCAGGAAGAGGTTTCATGACCTTTGGCACACTGGAAAAGTGAGTATGACTTTCCCATCACCCGCAATCTGATCCCCATTGCCTCTCCTCACCAGCACACTGCTTTAGCAATCTCTTCCTCCACATCCCACTTGACACTGACATACATGCACCCTTACCCATTCCCTCTCTCTCTACGGTCACAAGCACCTAACTATTCGACTATGCAGCCCTCACACTCCCCATCACTGTGATGCTATGAAAACAACTTACAACACACAGCGAGGGCCTTTGGTCTTGCCACCTCACTCCATCTTTGTCTCCTTCTAAGCATCTATGCTATGGATTCTCTACACTCACTCCTTCATTCACACTCGAACTCCACTTGTCTCCCTCATTGCAGGAAAAGATCTCACAATAAGAGGGAAAGAGCGAGGACAGGAGGAGGGCCACCCTCAGTAGCACAGCTCACCCCCTGGGAGTATGCTGTCCTGGAGATCATGGGAGTGGAGGATGAGGCACAAGTGGGGGATCGACAGATGCGTGCATCACAGCAAGCTGGTGACAGAATAGTTTTCCATCGCTCTCATTGACATTGCATGAATCGCTGATAATGATTCTGAAGCTCTACCAGATGGACTAATGATCATCTGCAATATGCAATGTGCATGTAAACTTGGCATCACATTTCTGACTCTTTCCTATACTCCCCGACAGGACCATCGCAAGCACCCGTCCCCACTAGCCAGGAGGAAGAGCCCGAGCATCCAGATTCCTCAGAGGAAGCTGCAACCTCTGCAGGTGCAACGTCAGCAGAATTCAGTTCACCCAGCACCAGCGCAGCCACTCACACCTCGGTGGAACCTTTGCGAGATAGAATAGTGTTGTCTCCTGGTGTATCACAGATCACAAGTTAGCATCAGCAGATGGTGGAGACAGGGGCAGCAGTGGAGTGTCCTCGTCTGAGAGCGCAGGACTCTCCCAGCTTGGCTAAGCTGCATGTTGACCCTCTGCCTCTGGGTCCATCCGCAAGATCAGCGGTGCGGGAACTCCAGGAACAGATGCAGGAGTCTCTGGCAGGTTTTGGCTCCAGGGTTGCTGCGAGTGTGGAGTGAATGGAGGAGTCCATTGCGGGGGGGGAGCGCGTGAGCTGGGGGGGCGCGCGAGCGGGGGGAGGGCGCGCGAGCGGGGGGAGGGCGCGCGAGCGGGGGGAGGGGGCGCGAGCGAGGGGAGGGAGCGCGAGCGGGGGGAGGGAGCGCGAGCGGGGGGAGGGAGCGCGAGCGGGGGGAGGGAGCGCGAGCGGGGGGAGGGAGACCGAGCGGGGGGAAGGAGACCGAGCGGGGGGAGAGAGACCGAGCGGGCGGAGAGAGACCGAGCGGGGGGAGAGAGCGAGCGGGGGGAGCGAGAGCGAGCGGGGGGAGAGAGAGCGAGCGGGGGGAGAGAGAGCGAGCGGGGGGAGAGAGAGCGAGCGGGGGGAGAGAGAGCGAGCGGGGGGAGAGAGAGCGAGCGGGGGGAGAGAGAGCGAGCGGGGGGAGAGAGAGCGAGCGGGGGGAGAGAGAGCAAGCGGGGGGAGAGAGAGCGAGCGGGGGGAGAGAGAGCGAGCGGGGGGAGAGAGAGCGAGCGGGGGGAGAGAGAGCGAGCGGGGGGAGAGAGAGCGAGCGGGGGGAGAGAGAGCGCGAGCGGGGGGAGAGAGAGCGCGAGCGGGGGTAGAGAGTGCGCGAGCGGGGGGAGAGAAAGCGTGAGCGGGGGGGAGAGAAAGCGTGAGGGAGAGAGCGCGAGCGGGGGGGAGAGAATGCGCGAGCGGGGGGAGAGATTGAGCAGGGGGAGAGAGATCGAACGGGGGGAGAGAGAGCGAGCGGGAGGAGAGAGAGCTAGCGGGGGGAGAGTGAGCTAGCGGGGGGAGAGAGAGCGAGCGTGGGGAGAGAGCGAGCGGGGGGGAGAGGGGGGGCGGTGGCGGGGCGCGGGGGGGAAAGAGGGCGGGCGCGGGGGGGGGGGGAGAAGTGTGGCACGGGGGGGGAGAGGTGTGGTGCGGGGGGGAGAGGGGGGCACGGGGGTGAGAGGGCGGGCGCGGGGTGGAGAGGGGGACGGAGAGAGGGGCGCGGGGGGGGAGAGGGGTGCGGGGGGGGAGAGGGGTAGCACGGGGGGAGGAGAGAGGTGGGCGCGGGTGGGGGAGAGGGGGGCACGGGGGGGAGAGAGGGGGGGGCGCGGGGGGGGGAGAGGGGGTGCGGGAGCACGGGGGGAGAGAGGGGGGGCCGCGGGGGGGGGAGAGGGGGTGCGGGGGGCAGAGGGGGGGCGCGGGGGTGAGAGGGGGGCGGTGGGGGGAGAGGGGGTGGTGGGGAGAGAGGGTGTAGGGGGGAGAGAGGGGGTGGTGGGGAGAGAGGGTGTAGGGGGAGAGGGGTGGGTAGGCGGGGAGAGAGGGGTTAGGTGGGGAGAGAGGGGGTAGGCGGGGAGAGAGGGGGTAGGCGGGGAGAGAGGGGGTAGGCGGGGAGAGAGGGGGTAGGCGGGGAGAGAGGGGGTAGGCGGGGAGAGAGGGGGTAGGCGGGGAGAGAGGGGGTAGGCGGGGAGAGAGGGGGTAGGGGGGGAGAGAGGGGGTAGGGGGGGAGAGAGGGGGTAGGGTGAGAGAGAGGGGGTAGGGGGAGAGAGAGGGGGTAGGGGGAGAGAGGGGGTAGGGGGAGAGAGGGGGTAGGGGGAGAGAGGGGGTAGGGGGAGAGAGGGGGTGGGGGGAGAGAGGGGGTGGGGGGAGAGAGGGGGTGGGGGGGAGGGAGGGAGTAGGGGGAGAGAGAGTGTAGGGGGGAGAGAGGGGGTAGGGTGGAGAGAGGGTGTAGGGGGGAGAGAGGGGGTAGGTGGGAGAGAGGGGATAGGGGGAGAGAGGGGATAGGGGGAGAGAGGGGAGAGAGGGGATGGGGGGAGAGAGGGTGTAGGGGGGAGTGAGGGAGAGAGAGGGGTTAGGGGGGAGAGAGGGAGTAGGCGGAGAGAGGGGGTAGGGGGGCAGAGAGGGGGTAGAGGGTAGAGAGGGGGTAAGGGGGGAGAGAGGGAGTAGGGGGGAGAGAGGGGGAAGGGCGGGAGAGAGGGGGTAGCGGGGGAGAGAGGGGGTAGAGGGAGAGAGGTGGTAGGGGGGAGAGAGGGGGTAGGGTGGGAGAGAGAGGGTAGGGGGGAATAGAGGGGGTTGGGGGGAGCGAGGGGGAAAGGGGGAGAGAAGGGGTAGGGGGGAGAGAGGGGGTAGGGGGGAGAGGGGTGGTGGGGTGGAGAGTGGGGGTGGGGGGCGAGAGGGGTTGGTGCGGAGAGAGGGGGTAGAGGGTGAGAGAGGGGGTAGTGGGTGAGAGAGGGGGTGGGGGGGGAGAGTGGGTAGGGGGAGAGAGAGGTTAGGGGGGAGAGAGGGGTTAGGGGTGGACAGAGTGGGTAGAGGGGGAGAGAGGGGCTAGAGGGGAGAGAGGGGGTAGGGGTGGAGAGAGTGGGGGGGAGAGAAGTGGTAGGGGGAGAGGGGGGTGGGGGAGAGAGGGGGTAGGGGGGAAGAGAAGGGGTAGGGGGGGAGAGACGGGTGGGGGAGAGGGTGGTGGGGGGGAGAGGATAAGGGGGAGAGAGGGAGTAGGGGGGAGAGAGGGGGCAGGGCGGGATAGAGGCGGTAGCGGAGGAGAGAGGGGGTAGGGGCAGAGAGGGGTTAGGGGTGGAGAGAGGGGGTAGAGGGGGAGAGAAGGGGTGGGGGGAGAGAGGGGGTAGGGGGGAGAGAGGGGGTAGGGGGGAGAGAGAAGTGGTGGGGGAGAGGGGGGGATAGGGGGGAGAGAGGGGGTAGGGGCGAAGAGAGAGGGTAGGGGGGGAGAGAGAGGTTTGGGGGGAGAGAGGGGTTAGGGGTGGAGAGAGGGGGTAGAGGGGGAGAGAGGGGGTAGGGGGAGAGAGGGGGTAGGGGGGGATAGAGGGGGTGGGGTGGAGAGAAGTGGTGGGGGGAGAGGGGGGGATGGGGGGAGAGAGGTGGTAGGGGCGAAGAGAAGGGGTGGGGGGGAGAGACGGGGTAGGGGGGAGAGGGTGGTAGCGGGGGAGAGAGGGGGTAAGGGGGAGAGAGGTGGTAGGGGGGAGAGAGGGTGTAGGGGGGAGAGAGGGGTTCGGGTCAAGAGAGGGGGTAGTGGGGAGAGAGGAAGGGAGACAGAGAGAGGCAAAAAGAGGTACCAAGTTTAAGTTAAGAGAAAGGTTCAGGAGCTGACTGATTGAAGGGGCGGGGCTAGCTTAGTGATGGTCATGGCGCCAACCTCAGACTGGCTGTATCCCGAGCCTGGTACCGGGGCGGGGAGGGCACTAACCTCACAGGATGGCAGTGTACCGGGCCTGGCCCCAAGGGCAGGGAGGGCACCGACCCCCCCACAGGATGGCCGTGTACCGAGCCCGGCACCAGGGGTAGGGAGAGCACCGACCCCACAGGATGGCCGTGGACTGAGCCCAGCCCCAGGGACGGGGAGGGCACCGACCCCACAGAATGGCCGTGTACTGAGCCCGGCCCCAGGGACGGGGAGGGGTGGGCACTGACCCCACAGGATGGCCGTGTACTGAGACCGGCCCCAGGGGTGGGGAGGGCAATGACCCCACAGGATGGTCGTGTACTGAGCCCGGCCCAAGGGGCGGGGTGGGCACAGGGTTCAGTTGAAATTTCCCATGATTATGATGTTATGTAATTTGCTCATTTGATAGACTTGCTAAAACACTTTCCCTCCAATTTTCCTTCCAGTGTTAGGTGGTCTGTATAATCACCTTTTTAAGCATTATTTTAACGTGACTGGGAACCCTGCTCTCCCGAGGCATGTTTGTCCTAAATGCAAATACGCTCAGCAGATCAGCAGGGATCGCTCGCCAATTATTCAAAAATCTCAGATACATTTTCAAAATGACAAAACAAATTCAATTACAGAGACAGGCTGTCAAAAATAATGAAAAACAAGGCCCAGTCGATTTACAGAGAGGAGCACTTCAGAGGCAATGTGTACATAATCGGGTGGATATGCCACTGTAATGATGAAATGTGATCAAATGATTTCAGGAATGCGGCTGGATGAGATGTGCAGGCAGAGGTTAGAACCAAAAGCAAGCTTCCTCGAGATTAACAGTGAAATCTTGCAGGACTCCAAGCCCCTGGTGGGATCGGGCACATCCTGGACAGCTCATTTTAAAACTGGGGGTGGCGAAGCTGTGATCAGCTCATGCAATGTGTTCAGAGCACGGGCTGGGCTCAGTTTTAGTGTTTGGACAGTCCTGTTACATCAGGAATCTTGGGAGAGGGAGAGGGAGAAACTGAGAGAGAGTCAGAGGCAGAGAGAGAGGAAACAGATGCAGAGGGGAGAAAGAGAGGTTGACTGAGAAAAGAGAAGTAGCGACAGAAAGGGAGAGAGAGAGAGATGGGCAGAGTGAGTGGAAACAGACAACAAAATAAGTGATGCAAGCAGAGAAAGAGATTTAAGCAAATCGAGTGGGGGAGAGAGAATGAGGCAGAGATAGAGGAGTCAAAGATGAGATAATGGCTGAGATATCGAGAGAGAGATTAAGGCAGAGAGAAGAAAAGGGGGCAATACAGGTGGAGAGAGGGCAACTGAGAGTGATGCAGAAAGAGGGACTGAGAGGCAGAGAAGAGAAAGACAGACAAGAGTGAGAGACAGCGAGCCAGAGAGAAATGAGAGAGGTAGAGAAAGAAGAGGGAGAGAGAGCCAAGGTGAATGAGAGAGATTGGGCCTTTGAGAGAGAAGGAAACAGAGGCAGAGAGGTGGGAGTGAGG
Source organism: Somniosus microcephalus (assembly GCF_052327205.1). Classification (NCBI taxonomy): domain Eukaryota; kingdom Metazoa; phylum Chordata; class Chondrichthyes; order Squaliformes; family Somniosidae; genus Somniosus; species Somniosus microcephalus. The sequence goes on from NW_028225179.1 coordinate 58,000,264, forward strand.
CAGAGAGAGAGAGAGAGAGAGATAAAATGAGGCAGATAGAAAAAATAAGTCTTGACCCTCGAACGGACAGAATACTGACACTCTGGAACATCTGTCTTATATAAGTATCTTTCTGAATGTGTTATAGGCACTTACACAGATCCCCTGCAGTCGTTTTCCTCTTCCCATTTCCTGTGATTCCCAAATCTTCTCCGAGCCTAATTCCACCCCCGAACACCTTGTCCTCGGACAGTCGGGACTGGTGAACTATTTCAAATAGAGATTAATTTGCTGAGGGTTTACAGGAGTTGTTCGTTGCTGTTGAATACCAGAATGAAATTAATCAGAATGCACCAATTTAACAAAAAAATCAATACTTTCTTGGGTGGTGAATGACCCAGACACATTGGTACTGAACAGTATTTAGAAATGAACAGAAGGGGAAGGGAGAACGCAAATGCACTCACACAGACACTTGCGTACACACAGACACACATGCATGGAGAGATATACCCTCAGAAACACATACACAAGCACGTACACAGACATATATCACGACACGTACACAGACGCATACACAATCACACAGATCGACACACACACAGACACATACATACAATATTCTAAACGTTGACATGCTAGAACCTGTGGATGACCAGAGAGATTTACGGGGCCAAGTACAAGAATCACTAAAAGGTAATGAACATGTACAAAAAAAATGATAAAAGCTAATGGAATGTTGGCCTTTATCTCGAGGGCTGGAATACGAAGGGGGTGAAGTGATGCTTCAGCTGTACAGAGCTCTGATTAGACCCCACCTGGAGAACTGCATTCAGTTCTGGGCACCGCATCTCAGGAAGGATATATTGGCCTTGGAGTGGGTGCAGCGCACATTCACCCGAATGACACCGGAGCTAAAAGGGCTCAATTATGAGGACAGGTTGCAGAGACAAGATAAGTATTCCCTTATATATATAAAGGATTAACTGGTGATATAATTGAGGTGTTTAAGAGCATAGTATCACAAGGAAGCCATTCGGCCCATCTAATCTGTGCCAGCTCTTTCAAAGAGCAATCCAGTTCGTCTCACTCCCCCGCTCTTTCCACATATTCCTACAATATGTTCTCCTTTCATGTATTTATCCAATTCCCTCTTGAAGGCTACTATTGAATCTGTTTCCACCGCCCTATCAGGCACAGCATTCCAAATCCTAACCACTCGTTGTGTAAAAAAGTTGTTCCTCATGTCGCCTCTGGTTCTTTTGCCAATCACCATAAATCTCTGCCCTCTGATCACCAACACTTCAGTGACTAGAAACATTTTCTCTTTATTACCGTCCGAGATATACCGTCCGAGATATTTGCGCTCCTCTAATTCTGGCCTTGACGACCCTGATTTTAATCACTCCACCATTGGTCTCCATCCCGTGAGCTCCATCCCGTGAGCTTCCATGGCCTTAAGCTCTGGAATTCCCTCCCTAAACCTCTCCGCCTCTTTCCTGCTTTAAGATGCTCCTTAAAACCTAGCTCTTTGACTAAGCTTTTAGTCGTCTGCCATAATAGCTTGTGGCTCGGTGTCAAATTTTGTTTGAGAACGCTCCTGTGAAGCGCCTTGGGACTTTTTCTCCGTTGAGATTTACTATGTCTAAACCCTTCATGATTTTAAACACCTCGATCAATTGTCCTCTTAGCCGCCTCTGCTCTGAGGAGAACAATCCCAGCTTCTGCAGTCTATCCACGTCATTGTAATCCCTGAAATCATTCTAGTTAAATCTGTTCTCTACCCGCTCCAAAGCCTTCATTTCCTTCCTGAATATGGTGCCCAGAATTGGATGCAATACTCCGGCTGGGGCTGAACTCGTGTTTTATATTGGTTTAGCATAGCTTCCTGGCTTTTGTACTCTACACCTCTATTTATAAAGTCCAGGGTCCCATATGCTTTATTAACTACAACTTTCTTAACCTGTCCTGTCACCAAAGATTTGTGCACAAGCACCCCCAGGTCTGGGGTCTTGCACCCCCTTTAAAATTGTACCATTTAGTGTGTATGGTTTCTTCTCATTCTTCATACCAAACTATCACCTCGCGCTTTTCCATGTTGTATTTCATCTTCCCTGTCTCCGCCCAATCCACCAGCCTATTCAGGTCCTCTGGAAGTCTATTAATATCTTCCTAACTGTTCTCTACACTCCCAAGTTTCGAGTCACCTGCAAATTTCAAAATTGTGCCCTGTACCCCAAAGTTCAAGCCCCAATTCAAATGGACACAGGAACAGACAGAAATTACAGACAGACACGCATACAGATTGAGCAGGAGGGAGAGCGTTTAAGGTTGTAGATGGATGGAGATCAGTGACAGAGAGATTTTAAACAGGCTTCTGAAGGCACTTGTTCGGCACTTAACAGTCAGTTTGCCGATTTAGAGCCGAGTGTGGAACAAATCTGACCTCTCACCAAGGACTGTATCTGAATTCCCCACGTTCATTTTACACAAGACCTTCAGATCGGTAGGGGTGAATGGTCGGACTTTTGACCATCTGACACCCAGCCGCTTGCTGAAAATTCTGTCGAGAATTCTACCGTGTCTATCCAGAATTCACTGTAGAATTGCATTGTAGTTACAGCACAGAAACAGGCCATTCGGCCCCACATATACATGCTGGTGCTTATGCTCCACACCAGCCTCCACCCACCTTACTTCACCTCACTCTATCATGTCCTTCTACTCCTTTCTCGCTCATGTACTTATCTAGCTTCCCCTTAAAGGCACTCTGCTATTCCCCGCAACTACTCCATGTGCGAGCAAGCTCGACATTCTGACCACTCTCCGAATAAAGAGGTTTCTCCTGGATTCCTCATTGGATTTATTAGTGACGATCTTATATTTATGACCCCTAGTTTTGGACTCGCCATTAGTGGCTACATCTGCTCTGTATCTACCCTATCAAACCAGTTCATAAATGTAAAGATCTCTATTAGATCATCCTGCAGCCTTCTCTTTTCTTCACATCTCATGGGCCTCGCTGCTCCCATCGTGTCAATCACAGATAGGCCATTTCTGATCACTTCCTTGTACTGTTCTTCATTCACATCCCCCTTCTCCCTCCCAACCCGACTTCCTCAGTGTCCACCCCTGGAAAAAGCTCTCTCCTAATTCACTTACATCTGCACTTTCAAAATCCCAACTGTCTGGCCTTTGGCCCTCCATTCACCATAACACTTCTGCAGCTACCGATCTGCTCAACCACCCACTCACCTTTGATGCCCAATACCCATTAAAACCATTACTCACTCTCTCACCCTGGCCGTTCACCCGGCACGGCCCTGATCTTCACTTTCTTAAGTCCGAGGGATGCAGACTTGAAGGGATATGGTGAGCAACTGGTTTAACCACTCACCGTCGGATCTGGCTGGACCACAAAGCACCATCGGGTCCTGCTCCCATCTGCCAAAACTGCTCACTATTCCAGAATCATTCTGGAATTCAAAGATAACCCCGGCTTCTTCGCTCTACTGCAACCGCCTTCTTAAACCTCTCTCCCTCCTCCTCCACCCTGACCTCCATCAACAAGTTTGAGGAGCTCACGGACTTCTTTGTCACTAAGATTGCCACCATCTGATCAGTTGCCTCTGCCACTTCCCTCGCTTCCCATAATCCACCGGGCTAAACTTCCTCTAAGGTTACCTCCTGCCCCAGCCCTGAACTTCCATCTTTCTCCAGTTTCTCTCCGATCTCCCCTCATGCCCTCTTCGAGCTCTTCTTGTCCAGGAGACCCACTTCCTGCTCCCTCGAATCTATTCCAAATTAGCGGCTGACCACCCTACTTACTTGCCTGGCTCCCATGTTAGCTGATATTTTTAAACAGTTCTCTCTCGTACTGCCCCCCTCGCCTTCAAATCTGCCTTCATCACCACCTCAAGGAAACAACCCTTTACCCATTGTCCTTGCAAACTACCACCCCATCTCCAACCTCCCTTTCCTCTCCAAAGTCCTTGAACATATTGTCGCCTCCCAAATCTGTGCCATCTTTCCCATGTTTGAATATCTCCAATCAGGTTTCCATCCCTGCCACAGTACCAAAACAGCTCTGATCAAAGTCACAAATGACTTCCTATGTGACTCTGACAAAGGTAAATTATCCCCCCTCAACCAGTCTACAGCCTTTTATACTTTACTTTTATTTACTCGCTCATGGGATGTGGGCGTCACTGGCAAGGCAGGAATTTATTGCCCATCCCTAATTGCCCTAGAGAAGGAGGTGGTGAGCCGCCTTATACAACCGAGTGGCTTGTTAGGCCATTTCAAAGGTCAGTTAAGAGTCAACCACGTTGCTGTGGGTCTGGAGTCACATATAGGCCAGACCAGGTAAGGACGGCAGATTTCCTTCCCTAAAGGACATTGGTGAACCAGATGGATTTTTACAACAATCCGATAGTTTGGTCACCAGTACTGATATGAGCTTTTTATTCCAGATTTATTTAATTAACAGAATAAAATTCCCCAGCTGCCATGGTGGGATTTGAACTCATGTGTCTGGATCATTAGTCCAGGTCTCTGGATTACTAGCCTAGTAACATAACAACTATGCCACCCGGTTGACCACACCATCCTCCTCCAATGCTTCTCCACCGTCGTCCAGCTGGGTGGGACTGACTCGTTAACATACAATGGCTCCTGGTTAAGCAATGACTCGATTTCAAAATTCTAATCCTTGCTTTCGAATCCCTCCATGGCCTCGCCCCTCCCCATCTCTGTAATCTCCTCCGGCCCCACAATCTCCCCCCAACCCGAGATATCTACACTCCTCTAATTCTGGCCTCTTGAGCATCCCTGATTATAATTGCTTAATCTTTGGTGGCCGTGCCTTCTGTTGCCTGTGCCTCAAGCTCTGGACTTCCCTCCCTAAACCTCTACCTATCTTTCCTCCTTTAAGACGCTCTTTAAAACCTACCTCTTTGACCAAACTAACGGGCATCTGCCCTCACATCTCCTTATGTTGCTTGGTGTCAATTTTTTTTGTCTTATAATACTCGTGAAGTTCCTCGGGACATTTTACTACGTTAAAGGTGCTATATAAATACAAGTTGTTGTTGTTGTCTGCACTCGACTGATTCCAGTCTTACCTATCCAGTCATAGCCAGAGAATCACTTGCAATGGCTTCTCTTCTCGCTCCCGCACCTTTACCTCTGCTGTCCCCCAAGGATCTATCCTTGGTCCCCCTATTATTTCTCATCTACATGATGCCCCTTGGTGACATCATTCGAAAACACGGCATCAGTTTCCACATGTACGCTGACGACATCCAGCTCTACCTCAGCACCACACCTCTCGATCCCTCCACTGTCTCTAAATTGTCAGACTGCTTGTCCAACATCCAGTACTGGATGAGCAGAAATTTCCTACAATTAAATATTGGGAACACCAAAGCCATTATCTATGGTCCCCACAACAAACTACATTCCCTAGCCACCGACTCCGTTCCTCTCCCCAACAACCGTCCGAGTTTGAACCAGACTGTTTGCAACATTGTGGTCATATTTCACCCAGATATGAGATTCCAACCACAAATCTGCACCATCACTAATACTGCCTATTTCCACCTCCCGAACATCGCCCAACTCCGCCCCTGCCACAGCTCATCTGCTGCTCAAACCCTCATCCATGCCTTTGTTACCTCTAGACTTGATTACTCCAACACACTCCTGGCTGGCCTCTCATTAACTTAAGCTTATCCAAAACTCTGCTGCCTGTGTCCTATCACGCACCAAGTCCCATTCACCCATCACCCCTGTGCTCGCTGACCAACATTGGCTCCCGGTTAAGCAACACCTCCATTTTAAAATTCTCATCCTTGTTTTCAAATCCCTCCATGGCCTCGCCCCTCCGCATCTCCTCCAGCCTCACAACACTCCGAGATATCTGCGCTCCTCTAATTCTGGCCGCTTGATCATCCCGATTTTAATTGCTCAACTATTGGTGGCTGTGCGTTCAGCTGCCGAGGCCCGAGGCTCTGGAATCCCCTTCCTTAACCTCTCTGCACTCTACCTCTCTTTACTCCTTCAAACCTACCTTTCTGCCCTAATATCTCCTCTACAGAAGGTGGTGAAAGCTGCACAACATACTATAGGAATTAAACTACCTGCTGTCCAGGATATCTACCCAGAGAGGTGTCGGGGGAAGGCCCGGAGAATCATTAAAGATGCGAGCCATCCCACCCACAACCTCTTTGCCCTGCTCCCATCCGGTAAGAGATACTGAAGCATACGGTCTCGTACCAGCAGGTTTCGAAACAGCTTCTACCCCCAGGCCATAACACTCATGAATGTATAATTTATTATTTATTACTGTTTTATTATTATTACTGTATTTCTATTAGTATTTTATCATTGTTATGCCTTATTTATTCCAATGTTGGGAGGACTCGTAAAAATCAACATTTCATTGTGCAGTACACATGTCAGCTGCATATATGACAAATAAAATTGAATTGAATTAAATGTGGCTCCGTGTCAAATATGTTTTAACGCTCCTGTGAAGCATCTTGGGACGTTTTACTGCATTAAAAGGTGCTATATAAATACAAGTACTTGTTGTTGCCATGTGTCCATTCAGTCCACCAGCCTGTCTATGTCCTCTTGATGTCTATTACCATCTTCCTCACTATTTTCAACACTTTCGAGTCACCTGCAAATATCAAAATTGTGCCCTATACCGCCAAGTCCAAGTCATTAATGTACATCAAAAACAGCAGTTGTCCAGTACTGATCACTGGGGAACACGACTGTCGACCTCTGTCCAGTCCGAAAAACAGCCATTCACCACAACTGTGTTTTCTAACCATTACACAATTTTGTATCCATGCTGCTAATGCCCCTTTTATCCCACTGGCTTCAATTTTACTAACAAGCCCATTACGTGGTTCTTAATCAAACGCCTTTTTAGAGTCCACATACACAGCATTAACTGAACATCCCTCATCCACCCTCTGTTACCCTATCAAAATGACCGAAGAACTATTTCCTCTAACGGGGGAGTCCAGAAAAAGAGGGCATAATCGTTACATTGTACATCGTCCATTCAACGGCGATGTCCGGAAGCACCTCTTCACACAAGGCGCAGTGGAAATCTTGAATGGTCACCCAAAAAAGCTGTTGAGTCTAGTGGCCATTTGAAAATTTCAAAACTGAGATTGATAGATTTTTGAAATAACAACAGAAAATGCTGGAAACACTCAGCAGGCCAGGCAGCATCCACGGGGAGAGAAACAGAGTTAACCTCTCAGGTCGATGACACTTCAGAACTGGTAAAAGTTGGAAATGTAACAGATTTTAAGCAGGTGCAGAGGCCGGGAATTGGTGGCGGGGGCGGGGAAGTAACTTAAGGGACGGTCTGTGCTGGAATGCAAGGCACGAGTGGTTAAATGTTGCAAATGAGGATGGCAGAATCATAAACAGCAGCTGCCTGAAAAAATGGGGGGGGGGGGTTATAGTCTGAAATTTTTGAACTCAATGTTGATACCAGAAGGCTGTAAAGTGCCTAATCGAAAGATGAGATGCTGTTCCTCGAGCTCATGTTGAGCTTCATTGGAACAGTGCAAGAGCGAGTTCAGAGTGGGAGTGGAGCGGAGAATTATAGTGGCAGGCGACCAGAAGCTCGGGGTCACCCTTTACGGACTGAACGGAGGTGTTCTGCACAGCAGTCACTCAATCTGCTTTTGGTCTCCCCGATGTAGAGGAGCGAATACAGTATAATATAGAAACACACACACACAGGTACAAACATTCAGACGGACACAAACACACAAATTACAGACAGACACACACAGACTGAGCAGGAGGGAATGGGTTAAGGATGTAGGTGGATTGAGATCAATGACGGAGAGAGAGGTTTTAAACAGGCTTTTGAAGGCACTTGTTTGGCACGTAACAGAATGGTCGGTGTTTTACCTCTGACATCCAGCCGCTTGCTGTAGATTTTTGAGAGTGTTTTACTGTGCCTTTTTCTTAATTATCTTAACCTTATTATGTTGTGATCAACGCTGTCCACTTCTCTTATCTGCTCTGGTTCATTTCCCATTATCGATCCATCAGTGATTCCGCTCTTGTTGGGCTAATTACGTACTGGGTAAGAAAGGAGTCCTGGACAAACTGTAAATACTCCAATCCCCTTTCCCTACCTCTTCTTTCCAGAATATTTGGTGCAGTTCATGATGAAATGTATTTTACTCATTTTATAGATTTGCTAACATATTTTCCCTCCAGTTTCTTTCCACTGCTAGGCGATCAGAAGCTCGGGGTCACCCTTTACGGATTGAACGGAGGTGTTCTGCACAGCAGTCACTCAATCTGCTTTTGGTCTCCCCGATGTAGAGGAGACCGCATCTAAGGCAGCGAATACAGTATACTAAATTGCAAGAAGTACAAATAAATTGCTGTTACACCTGGAAGGGGTGTTTGGGGCCAGGGACAGTGGGATGGGAAGAGGTCAAAGGGCAGGTGATGAACATTGAGTTCAACAATTTCAGACTATAACCCCCATTTCCTCAGGTGGCAGCAGTTTATGATTCTGCCATCCCCATTTGCAACATTTAACCACTCGTGCCTTGCATTCTAGCACAGACCGTCCCTTAAGTTCCTTCCGCCCCTGCCCCACCCCCTTCCCTGCCTCTGCACCTGCTAAAAATCAGATACATTTCCAACTTTTACCAGTTCTGAAGGGTTTTCGACTTGAAACGTTAACAATGTTTCTCTCTCCACGGATGCTGCCTGGGCTGCTGAGTATTTCCAGCATTTCTGCTGTTATTTCAGATTTCCAGCATCTGCAGTACAGTGTTTTGCTTCTGATAGATTTTTGTTCGGCAAAGGTGTTTGTGTCATTAAGACAGACACAGAAACACACAAATTACAGACAGACACACAGACTGAGCAGGAGAGAATGGGTTACAGTTGTAGGTGGATTGAAATCAGTGACAGAGAGGTTTAAAACAGGCTTCTGAAGGCATAACTGTTACATTGTAAATAGTCCGTTCAACGGTGATGTCAAGAAGCACTTCTTCACATAAGGCGTAGTGGAAATCTTGAACTGTCACCCCAAAAAGTCTAGGGGAATTTGAACAGTTCAAAACTGAGATGGAGAGATTTTTGTTAGGCAAGGGTGTTTGTGTCTATACATACACACAAAGACACAAATACATGCAAACACATGTAGAAACACACACACACAGATACAAACATTCAGACGGACAAAAACACACAAATTACATACAGACACACACAGACTGAGCAGGAGAGAATGGGTTAAGGTTGTAGGTGGATTGAGGTCAGTGACGGAGAGAGAGGTTTTAAACAGGCTTTTGAAGGCACTTGTTTGGGACGTAACAGAGTCTGCCGATTTAGGGCCTAGTGTGGCACAAATCTGACCACTCACCAAGGACTGTGTTTGAACTCCCCACATTCATTTTACGCAAGTCCTTCAGATCGGTAGGGGTGAAAGGTCGGAGTTTTAACTCTGACATCCAGCCGCTTGCTGTAGATTTTTGAGAGTGTTTTACTGTGTCTTTTTCTTAATTATCTTAACCTTATTATGTTCTGATCAACACTGTCCACTTCTCTTATCTGCTCTGGTTCATTTCCCATTATAGATCCATCAGTGATTCCGCTCTTGTTGGGCTAATTACGTACTGGGTAAGAAAGGAGTCCTGAACAAACTGTAAATACTCCATTCCCCTTTCCCTACCTGTTCTTTCCAGAATATTTGGTGCAGTTAAAATCTCCCATGATGAAATGTATTTTACTCATTTTATAGATTTGCTAACATATTTTCCCTCCAGTTTCTTTCCACTGCTAGGCCGTCTCTAGAACAAACTTTTTAGCATTATTTTAACGTTACTGGGAACACTGCTCCGCCAAGGCACCTGTTCCCTATGGAAATAATTTCAGCAGATCAGCAGGAATCAAACATTTCAGATAAATTTACAAAATGAAAAAACAAGTTCAAAGAAACAGGCTGTCAAAAATAATGAATAACAAGGACCAGTAGAGTTACAGAGAGGAGCACATCGGATTCAATGGGTACATAAGCGGGCAGGTAAGTCACTGGACGATGAAATGTAATAAAATGAGATCAGGAATGGGGCTGGATGAGATGTGGCGGCAGAGTTTAGCACCAAAAGCAAGCTTCCCTCTAGATTAACAGCGAAATCTTGCAGGACTCCAAGCCCCTGCGAGGCCTGGCACATCCTGGACAGCTCATATTAAAACTGGGGGTGAAGAAGCTGTGATCAGCTAACGTAATGTGTTCAGAGCACGGGCTGGGCTCAGTGTCGAAGTGGTTGTCTTCAGACAGTCGTGTTATATCAGGAATTCTGACAGAAAGAGAAAGAAAAATGGAGAAGTGGGAAAGAGAAGGGGGGAACGGGTAGAGAGAGACGAAATAGAGAAAAAGGGGAGAAAGACAGACAGAGAGACAAAGAGCAAGGGAGAGACAAAGCGAAAGAGAAGGGAGAGTGAGAAAGAGCAAGAGAGAAAGAGCGAGAGTGAGATGGGCAGAGAGAGAGGAAACAGTCAGCAAAATAAGTGAGGCAAACAGACGACATAATTCAAAAAGAGGGAGTGGGAGAGAATGAGGCAGAGATAAAGAAGAAGGTAAGAGGAGATACTGGCTGAGAAGGCGAGAGGGAGAGAAAAGAGAGGGGCGAAAGAGGCGGACTGAGAGTGAAGCAGAAAGAGGGACCGAGAGGCAGGGAAGAGTGGGAGATTTCCAGCATCCGCAGTATTTTGCTTTTCTATTTCCAATCTGCCTGAAGAAACCCGTTCAAGTGAGATATCTTGAACCCTGAACGGTCAGGGTGCTGACACTCTGGGACACCGGTCTTATCTCAGTACCTTTCTGAATGTGTTATTAGGCACTTGCAGAGTTTCCCTGAAGTTGTTTCCTCTTCCCATTTCCTGCGATTTCCAAATCTTCTCCTAGCTTCATTCCACTGCCGAACGCATTGTCCTCGTGCACACTGATCCTAAAAAGAAACAAGACACGGATGTGAAGCTGTGATCAATGCAGTAAGTTTTACTTCTGAGTACAGCCCATTATTCTGACAGCAGTAAAACAGGGTCAGGGGTTACGGGGCCTAAACAATCAAACAGAGCCTGCTTCCAGTGAAGGAAGGTTTCATTCAGTGAGAACTTGGAGAGCTCGGGCTGGTGGGAATCAATCGCTAGATCTTTCACTGTTTCGGTCTGCACCATCCGAACCCAAAAGGGAAGGATAGTGGGACAGACAGATACGTAGGGTGAGTTGGAGCAGTCGTCGGGACTGGTGATTAATCCAAATAGAGATTCAGTTACTGAGGGTTTACAGGAGTTGTTTGCTGCTGTTAAATACCAGAATCAAATTAATCAGCTTGCAACAATTGAAACAGAAAATTCAGCACTTTCTGTAGTGGTGAATGGCCTAGAACATTGGTACTGAACAGTGTTTAGAAAGGAATGGAACAAGGGGAAGGAGGAACACAGATCGGAATGCACACGCATCAACCCGCAGACAGGCACACACTTCTCTAACTGGCGAGAAGCTGGGAGCTGTGGATGAGCAGAGAGATATAGAGGTCCAAGTACTGAAATCTGTAAAAGCTAGTGGACGGGTACAATAATAATTAAAAAGGCTAATGAATGTTGGTGCTTCAGCTGTAGAGAGTTCTGGAAAGACCCCATCTGGAGAATTGCATTCAGTTCTGGGCACCGCACCTCAGGAAGGATATACTGGCCTTGGAGAGAGTGCAGCACAGACAGACCAGAATGTTACCAGGGTACCAAGGGATTAAGAGGAGCGATTTCATAAACTAGGCTTGTATTCCCAGGAATGTATTAGAATCAGGGGTGATTTAATTTGATTCATGTTTTTTAGGATGTTGAAAGGAATTGTTCAGGTAGATAGAGGGAATCTATTTCCACTGATGGAGGGGTCTAGGGCAAGGGGACATCATCTTAAAATCAGAGCCCGGCCATTCAGGAGAGAAGTTACGAAACATTTCTTCACACAAAGGGTGGTAGAAGTGTGGAACTCTATCCCAGAAAAGGCAGAGGTGCTAGCGCAATGAATAATTTTAAATCCGAGATCAATAGATTTTTGTCAGGCAAGGGTATAAAAGGATACGGAGCCAAGACAGATGGATGGAGTTAAGATAAAGATCAGTCATGATCTCACTGAATGGAGGAACAGGCTCGAAGGGCTGAATGGCCGACTCCTGTTCCTATGTTCCTACCTCCACTTTATACAGAGTGTCAGCATCGAGCCCTCAAAGGCAGGTACAATAGAGAGCTCCCTCTCCCTTACCTTGACGTTACAACTGTTACTGTGTCACCCTCCCTGTTCCATACCATTTCTGCCCTGGAATTTATAAACTTGATTAGAAAATTATGGGTGACATCATTGAGATGTTTAAGATGATCGAGAGATACTATTTCATCTGGTGGGGGATTTGAGAAAAATGGGGTATAACCTGAAAATTAAAGCTGGGCCGTTCAGGTGTGATGTCAGGAAACACTTCTTCACACAAAGGGTAGCAGAAATCTGGAACTTTCTCCCCCAAAAAGCTGGTAATGCAGGAGCTCAATTGAAAAATTCAAGGCTCAGATTAATCAATTTTTGTTACGTAAGTTCTGTGTGTCTGTATAGACACACATACAGGAACACAAACACCTACACAGACATAAACCCCTACAGAGATACCCACATACACGCCCCAGAAAAATGCACGTGAACATGCAGAGTGACTCGCAGATGGACAAGGAGAGAATGGGTTAAGGTTGTAGGTGGATTGATATCACTGACGGAGGGAAAGGGTTTAAACAGGTTTTTGCAGGCACTTGATCAGCACGTAACAGCCAGTCTGCCGATTTACAGCCTAGTGTGGTGCAAATCTGACCTCTTACCAAGGACTGTGTTTGAACTCCCCACATTCATTTTACACAAGACCTTCAGATCGGTAGGGGTGAAAGGTCAGAGGTTTGACCCTCTGACACCCAGCCCATTGCTGAAGATTGTTCCGAGTGCTGTACTGCATCTCTGTAGAATTTACCATAGAATTGCATTGTATTTACGGCACAGAAACAGGCCATTCGGCCCAACAGGTCCATGCCGGTGTTTATGCTCCACACCAGCCCCCACCCACCTTACTTCCTCTCATCCTACCATCTTATACTTCTATTTCTTTCTCCCTCATGTACTTATCAAGCTTCCCTTTAAAGGCACTCTGCTATTCACCACAACTACTCCATGTGCCAGCAAGCTCTACATTCTAACCACTCTCTCGGTGAAGATTTTTCACCTGAATTCCTTATTGGATTTATTATATTGATGAACTCCCGGTTTTGGACTCCACACAAGTGGTAACATCTTCTCTACATCTAAACGATCAATGTCCTTTTATAATTATATACAGGTCTCGATTAGATCATTGCTCAGCCTTCTCTTCTCTGGAGAAAGAGCCCAGCATGTTCGGTCATTCTGGATACTTAGAACCTCTCAGTTCTGGTATCATTCCTATCAATTTATTTTCCACCTTCTCCAGTGTCTCGATATACTTTTCGTAATTTGGAGACCAGAACTGTACACAGTGCTCCAAGTGTGGTCTAACCAAAATCTGTACACGTTTAAAATAACTTCTCTGCTTTGCAATTCTCTTACTCTAGAAATGAGCCCCATTGCTTTGTTTGCATTTTCATGGCCTGTTAACCTGCTTTTTAGGATTTGTGCATCTGTCCCCCTTAATCATTTCCTCCTGTATCCCATTTAGACACAGGCTTTCCAAGGAGTTCGTGGCCTCCTCATTCCTCCTACCAAAATCCACCACCTCACACATACTTATATTAACTATAATCCCAAACTTGGTGTCTTCTGCCAATTTTGAAATTATACGGACGATTGACGAGGAGATATAATAGTGTCTCTGCTATCTCTTCCCTTGCTTCTTTAAGTATGTGCGAATGAAATACATCTAGACCCGTCCATTACTAGTTTATCAATTATTTCCCGCTTTCTATTTTAAATGTCTTGCCATTAGGAGAGATCAAAAAAGATCTCATGCCCACCTTGTTAGTCTACCTGGTAAAAACTGAGGCAAATAATTCTCCAATATTTCTGCCATTTCACTGTCATTACTTGTGAATTTATCTTGTGCATCCTTTACTTGCCCTGTCCCTATCCTGTTTTAGCTTTTGTTATTTTATGTATCTGTAGAATACATTACTATTTCATTTAATATTCATTGATAATTTAATTTTGTAGTTCCTCTTCTTCAGTCTAATTGTTTTCTTTTAAATTTCTTTCCAACCTCTTCCGATTCCCTTTTGTCATCCTCTCCTTTGTTGTCACTGTACTCAGTGTCTGCCTTTTTTTTTTTTGTTTCAACTTTGCCCTTATCTCGTTATCCATCCATGGTGTTTCATTATTGGCTAGTTTGTTCTGGGTTTTTAGTGGTATATATTTCTCCTGAACTCCATTATGTTGTCATCAACACTGTCCAGATTTTCACCGAAGCTCACTTCTTTATCTGCTCTGTCTCATTTCCCATTATAGATCAGTCAGTGACTCCTCTCTTGTTGGGCTTCCTACGGACTGGGTAAGAACGCAGTCCTGAACATACACTAAATGCTCCATTCCCTTTTACCCTTTCCCTACCTCTTGCCAGATTATTTGCTGTAGTTGAAATCGCCCATGATTATTCCATGTATTTTGCTCATTTCATAGACTTCCTTAAATATTTTCCTTCCAATTCCCATCCCTTGTTAGGTTGTCTGCACAATAAAATTTTCAGTTTTCTTTCAGCCTGGTTTGGATACCTGCTCCCCCGAAGCATCTGCGTCCTATATGGAAATACGCTCAACAGATCAGCAGGAATCGCTTGACATCTATTCAAAACATTTCAAATAAATTTACAAGATGAACAAACCAATTCAATTCAAGAAACAGGTTGTGAAAATAATTAAATATAATGCCCAGTAGATTTACAGAGAGGAGCACATCGGAGGGAATGTATACATAAGCGGGTGGATGTGTCACTGGAAGATTAAATGTATTAAAATCAGTTCAGGAATGGGGCTGGATGAGGCTTGGAGGCAGAGGTTAGAACCTAAAACAAGCAGATACTGAGACACATGCGTACACACAAACACGCACGTAGAGACATATCCTCAAACACAAAAACATACATATATCACAACACATACACACAGGCAGTCACACAGACAACCTGTAGATGCTTCTCTAATTGTCGAGCTAATGGAATGTTGGCCTTTATCTCGAGAGAGCTGGAATACAAAGGGGATGCAGCGATGCTTCAGCTGGACAGAGCTCTGGTTAGACCGCACCTGGAGAACTGCATTCAGTCCGGGGCACCGCATCTCAGGAAGGATATATTGGCCTTGGAGTGGGAGCAGCGCACATTCACCAGACTGACACCGGAGCTAAAAGGGCACAATTATGAGGACAGCTTGCATAAACTAGATAATGTATTCCCTGGCATATAAAGGATCAACTGGTGATATAATTGAGGTGTTTAAGATCATTGAATCAAAGAATAATACAGAACACAAGGAGGCCATTCGGCCCATCAATTCTGTGCCAGCTCTTTCGAAGATCAATCCAGTTCGTCCCACTCCCCCGCTCTTTCCCCATGCCCCTGCAATATTTTCGACAAGTTTTTATCCAATTGCCTTTTGAAAGCTACTATTGAATCTGTATCCAGCACCCTATCAGGCAGTGCATTCCAAATCCTAACCACTCGTTGCATAAACAAGTTTTTCCTCATGTCGCCTCTGGTTCTTTTGCCAATCACCTTAAATCTGTGCCTTCTCGTTATCGACCCTTCAGTGATTGGACACAGTTTCTCTGTATTTACTCTCTCTGAAACCTTCCTGATTTTAAACACCTCTATCAAATCTCCTCTTCGCCTTCTCTGCTCGAAGGAGAACAACCTCAGCTTCTCCAGTCTATCCATGTAACTGTAATCCTTCAAACCTGGAACCATTCTAGTAAATCTCTTCTGTACCCTCTCCACAGCCTTCACACCCTTCCTAAAGTGTGGAGCTCAGACTTGGACACAATACTCCAGCTGAGGCCAAACTAGTGTTTTATATAGGTTCAGCATAACTTCCTGACTGTTGTACTCTACGCATCCATTTATAAAGCCCAGGATCCCATATGCTTTATTAACTGCTTTGTTAACCTGTCCTGCCCCCATCAACGATCTGTGCACAAAAAGTCCCAGGTCTCTGTTCTTGCACCCCCTTTAAATTTGTACATTTAGCTTGTAGTTTCTCTCCTCATTCTTCCTACCAAATTGTATAACCTCAGACTTTTCTGCATTGAATGTCATCTGTCATTTAAAAATCACCTCATTTAAAATGTTCGTTATCTACTGCCCGCCCAAGAATTCTAAACAATTTTCTCAAGGAGATATCTCCACTGCTTTCCTCTCTCGGCCTCTGCACCGAGCCACTTATCTTCGGTGATTTCAACCACCATCTCAGGGGTGAAATTAGGAAACACTTTTACACACAATGGGTGGTCGAAGTTTGGAAATCTGATCCGCAAATGGCAACTGATGCTAGATCAATTGTTAATTTTAAACCGGAAATTGATAGCCTTTTGTTATCTAAAGGTCGTAAAGGATATGGGCCAATGTGCAGATCAGCAACGATCTCATTGAATGGCGAAACAGGCTCGAGGGACTCAATAGCCTACTCCTGTTCCTATGTTGCTATGGAGCAGTCACCTTTACTGGCGAACTATTCCAAATGGAGATTCAGTTGCTGCGGGTTTACAGGAGTTGTTTGCTGCTGTTAAATGCCAGAATCAAATTAATGAGAATGCACCAATTGAAACAGAAAATTCAGCACTTTTTGGGGAGGTGACTGGCCTAGGCACATTGGTATGGAACCATATTTAGAAAGAAACAGAGCAAAGGGATGGTGGATCATACAACCTCACAGACACAAACGTAGATCCACATGTACATAGACACACACAACCACAGACATGCAGACACGCACTCATGTGTGCGCTTCTGTGGGCATAGTTCTACAAGCATGTACACATACATAGATCACAATATATGCAGACAAACGCATACACAGCCACACAGATTGACACACAGACACATACACCTCTCTAACTGGCGAGAAGCTAGGAGCTGTGGATGAGCAGAGATGTAGGGGTCCAAGTACTTAAATCAGTAAAAGCTCGTGGACGGGTACAATAATAATTAAAGAGGCTCATGGAATGTTGGTGCTTCAGCTGTAGAGAGCTCTGGAAAAACCCCATCTGGAGAATTGCATTCAGTTCTGGGCACCGCACCTCAGGAAGGATACACTGGCCTTGGAGAGAGTGCAGCACAGATTCCCCAGAATGTTACCAGGGTAACAAGGGTTACATTATGAGGAGAGATTACATATTCCCTAGAATATAGAAGGTTAAGGGGTGATGTAATTTGATGCAGGTTTTACGGATGTTGAAAGCAATTGTTAAGTTAGATCGAGAGAAACTATTTCCACTGGTGGAGGAGCCTAGGACAAGGGGACATAGTCTTAAAATCAAAGCCAGGCCATTCAGGAGAAGTTAGGAAACACTTCTTCACTAATGGTGGTAGAAGTGTGGAATTCTCTCAAAGAAAAAGCAAATATAAGCATAATTAATAATTTTAATTCTGAGAGAGTTGATTTTTGCCAGGCAAGGGTATAAAAGGATACTGAGCCAAGGCAGCTGGATGTAGTTAAGATACAGAACTGCCATTATCTCATTGAATGGGGGAACAGGCTCGAGGAGCTGAATGCCTTCTCCTGTTCCTATGTTCCTACTTCCACTTGTCGAAAGCTCGACTCCGAGTAAGGCTCTAAAACACAAGCAGTACCGTCAGATTGTTAGTTTAATTTTTACTTGCACAAGGAGAGCGCTGCCTGGACAAAGGCTAGGCCAACATTTCTAAAGGACATCAGCGAATGCAGCATATTTATACACTGAAACAAGCAAGCATTCCACAAATCACGTGGAATGGTATTGTATCATTTTAAACAAATTAAGAGTTGCACAAGAACAATCAAAAGGTCAGCAGGACAGAAATATCTCCAGACAAGGTTAGTTAATCATATATTCTGTCAGGAGGTTCTGTCTGAATCTTGTTCAGCAAAATGATTTAATTACTCATGTCTGATCATCTTGTGACCAAGATGATTAGCTTACTCAATAGCTTTGCTTCTTTGTCTAGCGACAATCATGAATAGTTTATCTATTCTATAGCCTTATGCCTCCCTTGTGCTATTGAGTCAATTATAGCTGTTATCACATCCTCAATGTGGGTGGGTATTATGAAAGATCTCTTGGTCCTTTTCACGTTGTGACACATCTGCTTTTTTTGCTTTAGCTACAACCTAAGCAAGTATGTTCTTTTATTTGGCCATTTTATTCTACCCAGCATGCCAAGTATAATGTCAATTTCCACACACTTTATATAGAGTATCAGCATAAGAACATAAGAAATAGGAGCAGGAGTTGGCCACTCGGCCCCTCGAGCCTGCTCCGCCATTCAATAACATCATGGCTGATCTGATTTTGGCCTCAACTCCACTTTCCGGCCGTTTCCCCATAACCCTTAATTCCCCTGTTTTTCAAAAATCTGTATCTTCGCCTTGATTATATTCAATGACAGCCTCCACAGCTCTCTCTGGGGTAGAGAATTCCAAAGATTCACGACCCTCGGAGAATAAATTCCTCTTCATCTCCGTTTTAAATTGGCAACCCCTTATTCTGAAACTATGCCCCCTATTTCTAGATTCCCCCACGAGAGGAAACATCCTCCCTGCATCTACCCTGTCAAGCCCCCTCAGAATCTTACCTTTCAATAAGATCACCTCTCATTCTTCTGAACTCCAATGAGTATAGGCCCAAGCTGCTCAACCTTTCTTCATAAGACAACCCCTTCATCTCCAGAATCAACCTCCTGAACCTTCGCTGAACTGCCTCCAATGCAAGTATATCCCTCCTTAAATAAGGTGACCAAAACTGTTCGCAGTACTCCAGGTGTGGTCTCACCAACGCCCTGTACAGTTGTAGCAAGACTTCCCTACTTTTATACTCCATCCTCCTTGCAATAAAGGCCAATATTCCATTTGCCTTCCTAATTATTGCTGTACCTACATGCTAACGTTTTGCGTTCCAGGGACGAGGACTCCCAGACCCCTCTGTACCGCAGCATTCTATAGTCTCTCCACTTAAATAAGATTTTGCCTTTTTATGCTTCCTACCAAAGTGAATAACCTCACATTTTCTCACATTATACTCCATCTGCCAAATTTTTGCCCACTCACTTAACCGATCTATATCCCTTTGCAGACTCTGTGTACTCCTCACAACTTGCTTTCCCACCTATCTTTGTATTGTCAGCAAATTTGGCTACAGTACATCCAAGTCATTAATAGATTGTAAATAGTTGAGGCCCCAGCACTGATCCCTGTGGCACCCCACTAGTTACAGTTTGCCAACCTGAAAATGACACATTTATTCCGATTCTGTTTTCTGTTCGTTGGCCAATCCCCTATCCAAACTAATATATTACCCCCAACATCATGAGCTCTTATCTTGTGCAGTAACCATTTATGTGGCACTTTATCAAATGCCTTCTGGAAATCCAAATACACCACATCTACTGGTTCCCCTTTATCCACCCTGGAGCATCGAGAATTCCTAGGGCAGGTACAATACAGAGCTCCATCTACATTGCCACTGTTACTCTGTCCCCCATCCCACTGCATACCATTTCTGTTCCTGAATTTATAATCTAGTAAAACTTAGAGATGATAAATCATCAGGACTGGATGAATTACATCCGAATATTCTAAAACATGCAAGGGAAGAGCCCATTGCATTCTGGACCTCGCACCTCAAGAATGATGTATTAGCTTTGGCGGGCGTTCATTGCAGATTCACCACAATGATACATGGGCTGAAAGGGTTAAATGATGAGGACAAGTGGCAGAGACTAGTCTTTTACTTCCGTGAATATAGAAAATTAAGGGTGATATCACTGAGGTTTTAAGATGACCGAGAGATATTGGCCTAGAAATTGAGTTTGCCTCCGCCAGGGCTGTAGCGCCCGAAATTTAGGGCCAGCGTTAATTGCCGCTGCGCCCGCCAAAAATTCAGCTGCGCCACGCCCAGACGGCTGCGGGCGCTAATGGCGGGTGTCAGCGCCTCACAATGGGCGCTGAATGCAGGATTGCGGCGCTAATCCAGGATTGCGGCGCTAATCCCCCGCTGCGGCACCCGATGCGGTGCGGCAGGCTGGGGTACTGCAGGCCTCCTCCTTCTGTTAAGGAGGAGCTGCCTGCAGCCGACCGCTGGCCGGTGGAATCGCACGAAAAATGAGCCCGGCACCTCGGAGAAGTGCCGGGCTCGAGGCCCACACACATCTGTGCCGCGGGGGGGGGGGGTGGTGGAGGAGTCCGGGGAGGGAGGTGCGGGCAGGCGGCCGCCGGGAAAGCGGCCGGCCGCCGCGCCACCTTAATGCGCCGGCGCTAAGTCCAGCAAGAAACTTTTGAAAAATCGTTGGTTGCGGCTGCCACGGGCGAGGCGGCCGCAACTGAATTTTGGCGTCCGGCCGCGTTACCACGGCAACCGGGACGCTGCGCACACCGATGATGTCATCGGTGCCGGCGCAGCACTACCGGCTAACGCCGATGGTAGGGCCCAAATCAATTTCCGAAGCGGCTTTAATTCCGGCGCAAGCCCCTCTAGCGCCTCTAATTGTGCGCTAACCCCACTCAATTTCTAGGCCATTATTTCATCTGGTGGGAGTCGAGAACAAGGGGCAAAACCTTAAAATTAAAGCTAGGCTGATCAGGTGTGATGTCAGGAAGCACTTCGTCACACAAAGGGTAGTAGAATTCTGGAATTCTCTCCCCAAAAAGCTGTTGAGGCTGGAGCTGGAAAAATTCAAGAATCAGATTGATAGATTTTTGTTAGGCAGGATTTTGTGCGTCTGTATATTGACAGACAGACACATACACACAGAGACGTGCTGAAACACACACGGGTTAAGGTTGTAGGTGGATTGAAATCAGTGATGGAGAGAAAGGGTTTAAGAGGCTTTTGAAGTCATTTGCTCGGCCCGTAACAGGCAGTCTGTCAATTTGGACCTAGTTTGTTACAAATCTGACCTCTCACCAAGGACTGTGTTTGAACTCCCCACATTCATTTTACACAAGACCTTCAGATCGGTAGGGGTGAATGGTCAGATTTTAACCCTCTGACACCCAGCCCATTGCTGAAAACTGTTTCTAGTGTTGTACTGTGTCTATTCAGAATTCACCACAGAATTACATTGTATTTACGGCACAGAAACAGGCCATTCAGTCCAACAGGTCCATGCCGGTGTTTATGCTCCACACGAGCCTCCACCCACCTTACTTCACCTCATCCTACCATCATATCCTTCTATTCCTTTCTCCCTTATATTCTTATCTAGCTTCCCCTTAAACGTACTCTGCTATTCACCTCAACTGCTCCATGTGCCAGCAAGCTCTACATTCTAACCACTCTCTGGATAAAGAGGTTGCTCCTGAGTTCATTATTGGATTTATTAGTGACTATCTTATATTTATCACCCCTAGTTTTGGACTCGCCACACATGGTAACATCTTCGACATCTACCCTATCAAACCCCTTCATAATTATACAGATCTCTATTCGATCATCCCGTAGCCTTCTCTTTTCTAGAGAAAAGAGCCCCAGCATGTTCAGTCATTCTGGATACTTAGAACCGCTCCGTTTTGGTATCATCCTTGTCAATCTATTTTGCACCTTCTCCAGTGTCTCTACATCCTTTTTGTAATATGGAGACCAGAACTGTACACAGTGCTCCAAGTGTGGTCTAACCAAGGCTCTTTACACGTTTAATATAACTTCTCTGCTTTGCAATTCTCTTACTCTAGAAATGCACCCCAGTGCTTTGCTTGCATTTTGTTGGCCTTGTTAACCTGCTTTTAATGATTTGTGCATCTGTCCCTCAACATCCACTTGCTACTCTACCCCATTTAAACACTTACCATCCAATGAGTATGTGGCCTCCTTATTCCTCCTGCCAAAATCCACCACTTCACTTAGCTATATTGAAGTTCATTTGCCATTTACACACCAACATGCCAGTTTATTAACATCATCTTGTATTTTGTCACAGTGCTCCTCAGTATTAACTATATGCCCAAATTTGCTGTCATCTGAAAATTTGGAAATGCCCGAGTCTATATAATCGTGCCTCTGCTCTCTCTCACCTTGCTTCTTAGTGTATCGGGGCTTTATCCTCTCTAACCTTTGCTAGTTTATTAATTATTTTCACCCTTTCTATTTTAAATGACTTCATATCTTTTTTGATCTCTTCTTCCAATGTCGCGTCCAACTTGTTAGTCTGCCTGGTGAAAACTGAGACAAAGTAATTCTCCAATATTGCTGCCATTTCGCTGTCATAACCTGTGAGTTTATCTTGGCCATCCTTCAGTGGCCCTGTCCCTATCCTGTTTTATGTTTTATTCCTCATATACCTGTAGAATACTTTACTTTTTCTTTTTATATTCCTTGACAATTTAATTTCATAGTAGCTCTTTGCATTTTTAGCATTATTTTAATGTGACTGCGAACCCTGCACCCCGAGGCATTCGAGTCCTATATGGAAATACACTCAGCAGATCAGCAAGAATCGCTTGACAATTATTCAAACATTTCAGATACATTTGTAAAATGACCAAAGAGATTCAATTAAAGAGACAGGTTGTCAAAAATAAGGAAAAACAAGGCCCAGTAGATTTACAGAGGAACAGATCGGAGGAATGTATACTGCAGTAACCAAATTAATATCATACTTTAGTTTATGTTAGAAAATGTATAATGTAGCACCAGTGTACAGGGTGGAGGTAGCGAATTAATTCATACCGAGTTAAATGGTAGATAGGTCTGTATTTATTGTATTTATCCAGCTAAACTCTAAAGACAAGTACTGAGGTGATGGGAAATTAAACTGCGAAGCCAGCTGCAGAGTGTGGCTCATGGAAAGATTGGGGAGGATGCCTATTCGGCCAGGCAGGATGGCACGCATACAAGATAACATACATAAGAATTGAGTAACATGGCGGACTTCGCTTGTTTGTGAAGCTACAACATGATTGTCTAAAAGACAAAATGGCTTACATCAAAGTCTGGTGGAACTAATTACAAATATGCTTGCCTTGCAGAAGTAACATGAGCAGGTTACAAGGTCAGAATCTGTGCTTTGCAGAGATGGTTCGGAGCAGTAGGCCGATTGAACAAGAACTGTTATCTTGTGAGAACATGTTACTGAGCCAGGCCACATGGCAGAGACAATGGACGACTGGGGCTCCAGGCTACAAGAATAGTTAAGAAGGCGGCCAGGGTGATAGAGGAGTTGGAATAAGTGAAACAAGCAAAAAACATGATTAACTGCGGGATATGGGGAGAAGAGTAAAAATGTCATGCAGTAGAAGCAATGGATATAATGGAATACTAGAGACTATGATTGATAGATTTGTACCCGCCCCTAGTGCAGAATGTGACTGATAAAATTATGTATAAGAATGTAACTCAATAAACTTTTGGTGGAGTCAGATCCGAGAGCGGTCTTGGAAGGTTCCCCCCAGGCCTGTGAATAAAGACCGTTTTGAACCATCCTTCACTCGAAGTCTGTCATCTGTACTATAGCGAAGCATCGACCTTGTATATCACTTGGTCCGCATGTAGCTTACATCATATACAAAGGCAGGCGGATATGTAACTGGGCGAGGAAATGAGGTTAGAACCAAAAGCAAGCTTCCCTCTACATTAACAGCAAACTCTTGCAGGACTCCAAGCCCCTGGTGCAGCCTGGCACATCCTGGACAGCTCATTTTAAAACTGGGGGTGCAGAAGCTGTGATCAGCTCTTGCAATGTGTTCAGAGCACGGGCTGGACACAGTGTGAAATTCATTCACTAGATGCAGGAAGGATGTTCCCGATGGCGGGGGAGGCCAGAACCAGGGGTCACAGTCTAAGGATAAGGGGTAAGCCATTTAGGAATGAGATGAGGAGGAATTTCTTCAACCAGAGAGTGGTGAACGTATGGAATTCTCTGCCACACAGGGCAGCTGAGGCCAATTCATTAAATATATTCAAGAAGGCGTTGGATATATTTCTTGAGGCTAAAGGGATCAAGGGATATGGGGAGAAAGCAGGGACAGGGCACTGAATTTGGATGATCAGCCATGGTCTCATTAAATGGCGGAGCGGGCTCGAGCGGCCGAATGGCCTACTCCTGCTGCTATCTGCTATGTTTCTAGGAAAGAGTTTGTGTTCAGACAGTCCTGTTACACAATTAACCTTAACAAATAGAGAGAAATGGAGAAACTGGAAGAGAGACAGACAGTGGCAGAGAGAGGAAACAGAGACAGAGGGGAGAAAGACAGAGGGAGAGTGAGAAAAAGAGAGTCAGAAAGGGAGAGTGGCAGAGTCAGAGGAAGCAGGGACAGCAAAATAAGCGAGGCAAACCAAAGAGACACGTAAAGCAAAAAGAGGGAGTGGGAGACAGAGAATGATGCAGAGATAGAGAGGAGGAAAAGATATTGGCTGAGATGGCGAAAGAGAGAATGAGGCAGAGGGAAGAGAGAGGGGCAATACAAGCGTAGCGAGGGGGACTGAAAGGTAGAGAAGACAAAAGCATGGAGTAAGAGACAGCGAGGCAGAAAGAAATGAAAGCGGTAGAGAGGAGAGAGAGGGAGATCAAAGGTGAATAACAGAAAACGAGGCAGGGAGAGATCGGGCCATTGAGAGAGAAAGAAACAGAGGCAGAGAGAGGAGAGTGAGGTAGAGAGAGATGAAGCAGAGAGAGATAAAATGAGGCCGATAGCAAAAGAGAAAAAAAACATGATATAGGAAGCATGGGTTAGATCGAGAGTAAATCTCCCTCCACACTGTCCCATCAAACAGTCTGCTTCCAATCTGCCTGAAGAAACCTGTTCAAGTGAGATATCTTGAACCCCGAACAGTCAGAGTGCTGACACTCTGGGACACCGGTCTTATCTCAGTACCTTTTCTGAATATGTTAGTCGGCACTTGCAGAGATTCCCTGTGCCAGTTTCCTCTTCTCATTTCCTGCGATTCCCAAATCTTCTCCTAGCCTCATTACACGCGCAAACAGCTTGTTCTCGGACACATTGATCCTAAAGAGAAACAAGACACGGATGTGAAGCTGTGATCAATGCAGTAAGTTTTATTTCTGAGTACAGCCCATTATTCAGATAGCAGTAACACAGTGTCAGGGGTTATGGGACCTAAACAATCGAGTTATGGGACCTAAACAATCAAACAGAGCCTGCTTCCCATGAAGGAAGGTTTCATTCAGTGAGAACCGGGCTGGTGGGAATCCATCACTGGATCTTTCACTGTTTCGGTCTGCAACATCCGAACCCACCGCGGAAGAATAATGGGACAGACAGATACGTAGGGTGAGTTGGAGCAGTCGCCAAGACTGGTGATCTATCCCCAATAGAGATTCAGTTGCAGTGTTTACATGAATTGTTTGCTGCTGTTAAATACGAAAACCAAATTAATCAGAATGCACCAGTTTAAACAGAAAATTCAGTGCTTTCTGGGGAGGTGTTTGGCCCAGACACATTGGTGCTGAACAGTACAGGCAGCTCTTGTATAACCTGGCTTTGTGTCATCAGCAAACTTAAACACATAACATTCGGTCCCTTCATCTAATTCATTGATATAGATTGTAAATAGTTGAGGCCCAAGCAGTGATCCTTGCAGCACCCCAATAGTTACAGCCTGCCAATCTGAAAATAACGCATTTATTCCCACTCTTCCAGGTGAAACAGTGACTTACTTGTACTTCTTTCAATTTAGTGTACTGTATTCACTGCTCAGGATCCGGCCTCCTCTACATTGTTTAAATCTGGTTGCATCTCTAACTTTTACCAGCTCTGATGAAAGGTCAACAATCTGAAACATTAACTCTGTTTCTCTCTCCACTACTGCTGCCTGACCTGCTGAGTATTTCCAGCATTCTCTGTTTTTATTCACTCCGTCTCTCTTCCTCTGACCCTGTCACTTATCTCGTTCGCTTCCTCTCTCTTTCTCTCTCTGTTTCTGTTTTTCTATGTCACTCTCCCTGTTTCTTTCCCACTATCCCCTACTACCTCTTTCAGTCTCTATTTTTCGGTCCCTCACACTCTGTCTCTCTCTCTCACCTTTGTCTGTCTTCTTCACACTCTCGCTTTCTCTGTTTGTCTCTCTCCCTGCTTCATCTCTATCTCTGCCGCTCTCTCTTTCTCTGCTCTATGTTTCTCTTTCTTTCTGTGTCTCTTTGTGTCTCTCTTTGTGTCTCTCCCTCTTGTCTGTCTCTTTTTTCCCTCTCTCTATCCCTCTGTCCTTCCATGTTGTCTCTCTGTCTTCCTCTGTGT
This sequence comes from Somniosus microcephalus, assembly GCF_052327205.1. Classification (NCBI taxonomy): domain Eukaryota; kingdom Metazoa; phylum Chordata; class Chondrichthyes; order Squaliformes; family Somniosidae; genus Somniosus; species Somniosus microcephalus. The sequence continues at coordinate 58,026,742 of NW_028225179.1, forward strand.
CTTTCCTGCTGTATCTCTCTGACTCTCTCTCTCTGTCTTCTCCTGTCTTTCCTATTTTCTCTCTCTGCTCTCTGATTTTCTCTCCGTTTCTCTGTCCCTCTCCCCTTCTCTCTGCCTCTCTCTCACTTGCTCTCGGTTTCTATCTCAATGTCTCTCTCAGTCTCCCTGTCTCGATCTTTCACTGTCTCCCGCTCTGTCTATATTTTCCTCTGTATCATTCATTTCCTGTCTTTCTTTTTTCTGTTTATCTCTCTCTATCTTTCACTCATTCTCTCTCTATCTTTCACTCATTCTCTCTCTATCTCTCTGTCTTTCTCTCTGCCCTTCTCTTCCGCTTTGTTTCTCTCTCCCTCTCTCTCACTCTCTCCCACTCTGTTTCCCTCTCTGTCTCTTTCTATCACTCCTGGTCAGCAGTGTCCCCTGCTGGTAGGTGCTGACACTGTGTGTCTGGGCTGAGAGACCCCTTGGGCAGAGGTACCAGTGATGCAGCCCGGGTCTGTGGAGCACGAACCTCAGTGACAGTCTGTAACTGCGGAGATGATGGGGGGGGGGAGAGAAAGAAAGGAGAAATCAATGTAAATGAATCACTAATGTTACCAGAGTTACTGTTAAATGAGGAGGGTCAATGCTGGCTGCATTTCACCAACAGGCCTCTAGGGGGAGTGGGGATGTTTTAGACAATGGCGCCCCCTCCTGGTAGCAGGCAGTATTGCAGCTCAATATTCCTAGAATGATACAGCACAGGAGGAGGCTATTCGGCCCATCGTGCCTGTGCCGGCTCTTTGAAACTGCTCTGCAGTTAGACCCACTCCACTGCTATTTCTGTAAATTTCCCCCTTTCAAGTATTTATCCAATTCCCTTTTATAAGTTACTATTGAATCTACTTCCTCCGCCCTTTCAAGCAGTGAATTCCAGATCATAATAACTCACTGTGTAAAAAAATTCTCATCATCTCCCCTCTGGTTCTTTTGCCAATTATCTTAAATCTGTGTCCTCTGGTAACCGACGCTCCTGCCAGTGGAAACAGTTTCTCCTCATTTAATCCATCAAAACCCCTTGTAATTATATACACCCCGATTAAATCTCCACTTCACCTTCTCTGCTCTAAGGTGAACAACCCCAACTTCTCCAGGCTCTCCACATAAATTAAGTCCCTCATACCTGGTACCATTCTGATCAATCTCCTCTGCACCCTCTCCCAGACCTTGACATCCATCCTGAAGTGTGGTGCCCAAGAAGTGGAGACAATTCTCCAGCTGAGGCCTAACCCAGTGATTGATAAATGTGTCACATAACATTATTATATAAATGTAACCAGTTCAGTGTGTAATATCCACCAAACACGCTAACACCTGGACTCAGAAGGTGACCAACGAGAAAGTTTCCTTGACAATATTTCCTGTCCCAGCATCGACAGTGTTGGAACTGTGGAGTCAGCTTGTGTGAGCAAAGTTCAGTGGAAGACCAGCTCTCTCTGCTGGATGAGGAGATCCCAGACAGACTGAAGACTGCGATCGTCTCTCTGAGATGCCAAGGATACGAAGCAGAGTGAATCCTGAGAGATTTCTGTAAGAGCTCTTGAACAAGTTTGGAGGAAAGATCACATGTAGTCCTCAGGTGAAAGAAAGGAAGAACTTGCATTTATGTAGCACCTTTCACGACCCCAGGGACTGCCAAAGCATTTTGCAGCCAATGAAGCAGGTTTGAAGTTTAGTTATTGCTGTAATGTCGGAATCACGGCAGCCAATTTGTGCACAGCAAGCTCCCACAAACAGAAATGAGATGAATGAACAGATAATCTGTTTTAGAAAAGCAAAATACTGCGGCAGACTGTAAATCTGAAATAAAAACATAAAATGCTGGAAATACTCGGCAGGTCAGGCAGCATCTGTGGAGAGAGAAACAGAGTTAACCTTTCAGGTCGATGACCCTTCGTCAGAACAGAATCTGTTTTAGATGTTGGTTGAGGGATAAATATCAGCCCAGGGCACCAGGGAGAGCTCCTCTGTTCTTCTGAAATTTACTGTGGGATCTTTTAACATCCACCTGGGCAGGGGAGGGGGGCTAGCAGACGAGGCCCTCGGGTTTAACGTCTCATCCCAAAGACAGCACCTCCGACAGTGCAGCACTCCCTCAGTACTGACACAGGGGAGTATCAGCCTGGATTATGAGGCTCAAGTCTCTGGAGTGGGGCTCAAATCCATGACCTCCTGACTCGGCGGCGGGAGAGCGACCAACTGAGCTGGGTGAAAGAGCGGGGTGTAATTGGCAGGAGTGAAGATTGAATCCACATTTAAAAGTCATCCGTTCTCTCCTGTTCCCATTTAACAGGTTAGTGTCTCGTGCCCTTGAAACTGGGCATAGGTAGAGGGAGAAACACTGGAACAAGTATTTTAAAGTGAGATGATATCAATCGATAGGCACATGCTGGTTTAAATGCTGGATATGTTGTGTAAATGTGGGAATTTTCGATTACAAGAAAGCTACTTTAAATAGGTACAAACTATTTTAATTCATACATGATTTTAAATTATTCAACCACTGTTTAAATTTGGAGTTGTTTTCTGAAATTTAAGACATGCCATTTGAATTTATAGATAAGTTACAGTAAATTACACACGCACACACACATATTTGTATATAAGAACATAATAAATAGGAGCAGGAGTAGGCCAATCGGCCCCTTGAGCCTGCTCCACCATTCAATAAGGTCATGGCTGATCTGATCCTAACCTCCAATCTACTATCACTCTACGTCCCTCCCGAACCCATGTGATCTCCCGGGAGAGGCGAAAAACCAGATAAAAACCCAATGGCCAATTTGAGAGAAAAAAATCAGGGAAATTCCTCTCCGGCCCATCTAGTCAATCGAAACTCGTCCAGGAGATCACTGTCCTATATTTTCTACAGTATTTACCTTCTGTAAAAGGTGATCTCCACCCCAGCCAGGAACAGGAATAGAACCATCTCCTGAAATCTAACACGTAATTAGAACACAAGAAGTAGGAGCAGAACCAGGCTACATGGCCCCTGGGCCCGCTCCGTTAGCCACAGGGCCATTACCGATCCGAACCGAGACTCATGTCCAATTGGCTGCCTGCTCCCCGTAACCCCTAATTCCCTTTACTTCTAAGAAACTGTCTATTTCTGTTTTAAATTTATTTAATGATGTAGCTTCCACAGCTTTCTGGGGCAGCAAATTCCACAGACTGACTACCCTCTGAGTGAAGAAGATTCTCCTCATCTCAGTTTTGAAACAGCAGCCCCTTATTCTAAGATCATGCCCCCTAGTTCTAGTTTCACCCATCATTGGGAACATCCTCACCACATCCACCCGATCAAGCCCCTTCACAATCTTATGTTTCAATAAGATCGTCTCTCATTCTTCTGAACTCCAATGAGTAGAGTCCCAATCTACTCAACCTCTCCTCATATGTCCACCCCCTCATCCCCGCGATTAACCGAGTGAACCTTCTTTGTACTGCCTCGAGAGCATGTATGTCTTTTCTTAAGTATGGACACCAAAACTGTATGCAGTATTCCAGGTGCGGTCTCACCAATACCTTGTACAACTGCAACAATATCTCCCTATTTTTTCCCCCTAGCAATAAAAGCCAACATTCCATAGGCCTTCTTGATCACTTGCTGCACCTGCATACTAACTTTGAGTTTCGTGCACCAGGACCGCCAGATCCCTTTGCACTACAGTACTTTCCAGTTTCTTGCCAATAAGATAACTTTCTCTATTATTTTTCCTGCCAAAGTGCATAACCTCACACTTTCCAGTATTGTATTCCATCTGCCAAATCTCTGCCCATTTACTTAGCCTGTCTATGTCCCTTTGCAGGTTTTTTATGTCCTCCTCACTCAGTACCTTCCTTCCCATCTTTGTATCATCTGCAAACTTTGATATGTTACACTCTTTCCCCTCCTCCAAATCGTTAATATAGATTGTAAAGATTTGGGGTCCCAGCACTGACCCGTGCGGAACACCACTAGTTACTGATTGCCAGTCTGAGAACGAACCATTTATCCCAACTCTCTGCTTTCTTTTAGATAGCCAATCCTCCACCCATGCCAGAATATTACCCCCAATCCCATGATTTTTTATCTTGAGCAATAATCTTTTGTGTGGCACCTTGTCAAATGCCTTTTGGAAGTTTAGATACACTACATCCACTGGTTCCGCTTTATCCACCATGTATGTTACTTCCTCAAAGAACTCAAGCAAATTTGTCAAACATGACTTCCCCTTCATAAAACCATGCTGACTTTGTCCTATTAAATTATGTTTATCCAAATGTCCCGTTACTGTCTCCTTAATAATGGACTCTAAAATTTTACCAACCACAGATGTTAGGCTAACAGGTCTATAGATTCCAGCCTTCTGCCTACTACCCTTTTTAAATAAGGGTGTTACATTAGTAGTTTTCCAATCTGCCGGGACCTTTGCTGAGTCCAGGGAGTTTTGGAAAATTATTACCAATGCATCCATAATCCCTACCGCCACTTCACTCAAACCCTAGGATGTAAGCCATCAGGTCCAGGGGATTTATCCGCCTTGAGTCCCATTATTTTTCCAAGTACCACTTCCTTAGTGATTTTAATCGTATTTAGCTCCCCCCCACCCCAGAGCCCCCCGTTTGTCCAGTGTCGGGATACTCTTAGCGTCGTCTACCGTAAAGACTGATACAAAATAATTGTTCAGCGTTTTTGCCATCTCCATGTTTCCCACCATTAATTTCCCGGTCTCATCCTCTAAGGGACCAACATTTATTTTAGCCACCCTTTTCTTTTTATATAACTATAGAAACTTTTGCTATCTGTTTTTATATTTTTTGCTAATTTACTTTCATAATCTGTCTTCCCTTTCTTAATCAACCTTTTGGTTATTGTTCCTGTCTTTTGAAGACTTCCCAATCTTCTATCCTCCACTAGATTTGGCTACCTTATATGCCCTTGTTTTTAGTCGGATACTATCCTTAATTACTTTACTTAGCCAAGGATGGCTATCTTTACTTTTACACCCTTTTTTCCTCAGTGGAATATATATTTTTTGGAAGTTGTAAAATAACTCCTTAAATGTACACCACTGATCATGTACCGTCTTGCCCTTTAATCTATTTTCCCAGTCCACTCTAATCAATTCCACTCTCATACTTTCATAGTCTCCTTTATTGAAGCTCAGCACGCTTGTTTGAGATCCAACCTTCTCACCCTCTTATTGAATATGGAATTCAACCATGTTATGGTCACTCATTCCAAGGGGATCCTTTACTAGGACATTTTTAATTAATCCTGTCGCATTACACAGGACCAAATCTAAGGTTGCTTGCCCCCTGGTCGGTTCAGTTACATACTGCTCAAGAAACCCATCCCTAATGCACTCAATGAACTGATCTTCAAGGCTGCCCTGCCCAATTTGATTTGTCCAGTTAATATGATAGTTAAAATCCCCCATAATTATAGCTGTTCCCTTATTACAAGCCTCAACTATTTCCTGATTAATACTCCGTCCAACAGAGTTACAAATGTTCGGTGGCCTATAGACTATGCCCACTAGTGTTTTTCCCCTTATTATTCCGTATCTCCACCCAAACTGTTTCACTATCCTGATCCTTTGACCCAATATCATTTCTCTGTATTACAGTGATTCCTTCCTTTATTAACATAGCCACCACATCTCCCCTTCCTTCCTGCCTGTCCTTCCTGATTGTTAAATAACCTGGTATATTTAATTCCCAGTCATGGTCACCCTGCAGCCATGTTTCTGTAATGGCCACAAGATCATACCCATATGTAGTTATTTGTGCCGTTAACTCATCCATTTTTTGACGAATGCTATGTGCATTCAGAAAAAGAACTTTGAAATATGTTTTGTGACACTTAGTTCCTGCTTTTTCCCCTTTTACTACTTTACCTTTTACTCCATATCTTCTGTCCCTTCCTGACACGCTCTGTTTTTTAATTCCCCCACTGCTACCTAAGTCTATGACCTTCTCCGTAGCCATTTTTATTATTTGCTCTCTAGAAACGTCCCCCCAACTAATTAGTTTAAAGCCCTCTCTACAGCCCTAGTTATATGATTTGCCAGGATTCTAGTCCCAGCAATGGCCAAGTGAAGTCTGTCCGAACAGAACAGCTCCCTCTTGTCCCAGTACTGGTGCCAGTGCCCCAAGAAGCAAAACTCATTTTTACCACATCAGTCTTGGATCCACGCATTTAACTCTCTAATTTTATTTATCCTAGCCAAATTCGCTCGTGGCTCGGGTAATAATCCAAAGATTATTACCCTTCAGGTTCTGTTTTTTAATTTGACCCCCAGCTGTTCATACTCCTTTAAAAGGACCTTCTTCCTTGTCCTATCTACGTCGTTTGTACCAACATGTACTACGACAACTGGATCTTCCCCCTCCCGCTCCAAGTTTCTTTCCAGCCCAGAAGAAATGTCCTTAACCCTGGCACCGGGCAGACAACACAGACTTCGGGACTCCCGCTCTCGACTGCAGAGAACAGTATCTATCCCCCTAATGATAATATCCCCTACCACTACAAAATTTCTTTTTACTCCCCCCCACTTGAATGGCCCCCTGTTCCACGGTGCTGTGGCCAGGTTGCTCATCCTCCCAGCAGTCCCTGCTCCCGCCCTCACAGGGAGAAAGAATTTCGAAACTGTTTGACAAGAGCAAGGGCTGCGTCTCTTTCAAAACTACCTCCTGGATCCCCGTACCTGCCTCACTCGTAGTCACACCATCCTGTCCCTGACCACGGACTACATCTGAATTAATTAATTTCATAGGTGTGACTACCTCCTGAAACATAGAGTCCAGGCACTTCTCCCCCTCCTTGATGTGTTGCAGTGTCTGGAGCTCGGTCTCAAGCACCTCAATACGGAGCCGGAGTTCCTCTAGCAGCAAACACTTGTCGCAGATGTAATCACCGTGAGCCTCAATCAGGTCCACTGGCTCCCACATCTCGCAACAGTAACACATCACCTGCTCCATTCTATATAATTAATTACATTTCTTATTATTAGTTATGAAGATCCAGCCCGGATATAGATGATAATATCACACCACAATTGAATAGGACTTACCAACTTAAAGGTACAGAAGAGAAGGAAGAAAACCAACCAACCAGCTGATCACCAACCTCCTCCTTGAATACTGTCTGTGGGGCCTGTTTGGTTGACACGTCTCGCTGCTCCGCTCCTGCAGTACTGTCTAAGCCTGGGAGTGGGGAACAAAACAGAGCAAAAACACAACCTCACCTCCCACTTACCAAACTCTCGCTTGCACTCAATGCCACAGCACTCTGTGCTGCAGCACTAGTCCCGCCCCTTTTATACCCAGATTCTACTTCCGGTTTAAACTCCCCAGCAGTTTAATATACACTTAAAAAATTAAATTCACTTCAAATAATTAACTTTTTAACACACTAAAATTCACAAAATACACTTAAATTACTTTTCTCCCACTTACCAAACTCTCACTTGCACTCAATGCCACAGCACTCTGTGCAGCAGCACTAGTCCGCCCCTTTTATACGCGGATTCTACTTCCAGTTTAAACTCCCCAGCAGTTTAATATACACTTAAAAAATTAAACACACTTCAAATAATTAACTTTTTAACACACTAAAATACACAAAATACACTTAAATGACTTTTCTCCCACTTACCAAACTCTCGCTTGCAGTCAATGCCACAGCTGAGAACACAATATTGCATATAGACGCTATGTTGGGAGATAAGTAGACCCGCTTACATTGTACACAAGCTGTCTTAGATTATATACATGTCACTTGGATTTATATTTCAAATGTTGTGAGTTATAGATAGGCCATTTTATTCATACTGTTTTAAATTATATAAATGCTGATTTGAAGTATACATATGAAACATTGGTCTGTACTTTGCAGCCCCTATGGGTGGGTACGAGGTGCATGCGTGCCTGTAAGGACCACACAAGTTCCAGATTCAGGTGTGTGAAGCGCGTGCGTGAAAACCCGGAACTTGCAGATCCAACACACCCCCGGGAAAAGGGCATCTGCGGGCGGAGGGTTGGGCTATTTGCCAAAATTCTGCCCAGTGAATGCCCATGAACTTCTTATACCTGGTAAAAGCAGGCATAAGGCCCACTTTCACGTGCGTAAATGTTTAAAAAAAAATTAAATGATTTTTATCAATCATTTATATTTTAAACTGTCCCTCTTCATCCTGCTCGACCTGTCAGCGGGCTTTGATATGGTAAACCACACCAACCTTCTCCAACTCATCTCGTCTGTTGTCCAGCTGTGTGGGACTGCCCTGCCCGGTTCCACCTTTATCTCTCCTATCTTAGCCAGAGAATCACCTGCAATGACTTCTCTTCCCACCCCTGCATCATTTCCTCTGGTGTCCCCCAAGGATCTATCCTGGGCCCCTTCTATTTCTCATCTATATTCTGCCCCTCGGGAACATCATCTGAAAACACAACATCAGGTTCCACATGTACACTGATGACACCCAGCTCTACCTCACCACCACCTCACTCGACCACCTCCACTGCCTCTGATTTGTCACACTGCTTGTCCGACATCCAATACTGGTTGAGCAGAAAATTCCTCCAACTAAATATTTGGAAGACCAAAGTCATTGTCTTTGAGCCCCACCATAATTTCCGTTCCTTTCCCAGGCCACTGTGTGAGGCTGAGCCAGAGTGTTCGCAACCTTGAGATGAGCTTCCGACAAAACATCCGTTCTTCACCAAGACGGCCTACTTTCAGGTATTCAACACAAACCATCTCTGACCCTGCCTCAATTCAAACATTGCTGAAGCCCTCATCCATGAATTTGGCACCATTAGACTCCACTCTTCCCATGCTCTCCTGGCCAGCCTACCATTTTCCATCCTCCATAAATTTTAGCTCATGCAAAACTGTGCTCCCCATACCCTAACTTGCACCAAGTCCCAGTCACCCATCACCCCTGTGCTCACTGACCTCCATTGGCTCCCGGTCCAGAACCCTGGAACTTTAAATTCTCAATCCTGTTTTCAAATCCCTCCATGGCCTCAACACGCCCTATCTGCAATAAAATGTTAAGTAGGTTGAGGGACTCCCAGGCATCTAGCCTTTTTTGTGGCCTAGAGGAGTCCGTGCTCCATGTTTATATTCAATGTGTGAGGTTGCAGCCCCTGTTCCATTACTTAAAGAGGCTGCTCCTCGATTTTTGGTTGCACTTCAGTCCCACGCTCCTGATCTTCGGTCACCCAGTGCGGGGGGGAGCGGGCAGGTCGGAGGACCTCCTCGTGGGACTGCTCCTTGGTCTGGTTAAAGTGGCCATTAATAGGTCCAGGCAGCGGGCGGTCGGGGGGGTCATCTGGCCCGATTGCCTGCCTCTTTTCCATGGCAATGTTCGGGCCCGGGTGGCCCTGGAGATGGAGCACGCAGTGTCCGCCAGCACACCTGAGGCCTTCCGAGACCGGTGGGCACTGCGGGGACTGGAGTGCATCATCACCCCGGGTAATGTCATTATAATTTAATTTGATAAGATTTATTTAAAATTTCTATTAATTTACAGTTAATTGGGTCTAACCAAAAAGGACCACTCCCTATCCCTGTAAGCACTTCCAGCTCTAGAATTCCCCGAGATATCTCTGTTCCCACAATTCTGACTTGTTGAGCATCCCCGATTTTAATCGCTCATTCTTTGGTGGCCGTGCATTCAGCTGCCAAGGCCTGAAGCTCTGGAATTTCTTCGCGAACCTCTGACTCTTTATTTCTTCTCCCCTTACCCCATGTATTTGCCCCTTCCTCTCCCCTGGGTTTCTCCTCTCTTGCCCCCTGACTTTACACAGTCCGGTTCCCGCTTTAATGATCATCACTGAAATATTTGTGGAGAACAAATGCAGATTGGTGACCACTTTGCAGAACACCTCCATTCAGTCTGTAAGGGTGACCCGAGCTTCTGGTCACCTGTCATTTTAATTAACCACTCCATTCCCACTCGGGCATCACCATCCTTGACCTCTTGCATTGTTCCACAGAAGCTCAACGTAAACTCGAAGAACAGTACCTCATCTTCCGATTAGGCACTTTGCAGCCTTCCGGACTCAATATCGAATTCAACAATTTCAGGTCATAACCTCGGCCCCTGTTACATTTTTACTTATATTTTCTTCCACCCCTTTGTTTTGGATCTTCCCTTCCACCCACCCTTTCCTTTTTTTACTCTCTCCCACACGGCAGCTGTCTCCCAGACTGCCAGTACACTTCACACCTAATCTTGCCGTCTTTTGTCTCCACTGTCCTATTACCATCTCGTCTGGTTTTGAATACCTCTTAGTGTCTCTTTTACTTCTTTTACTTCTTTTGTTCTATCGCAGCCCTGCCTTCGATCTATTTTATTTCGTTTCCAGTTTGAAAAAGGGTTAGACCCGAAACTTCAATCTAATTACTCTCCACGGATGTTGCCTGGCCTGCTGAGTTTTTCCAGCATTTTCTTTTGTTATTTCAGATTTCCAGCATCTGCAGTATTTTGCTATCGCATCACTGAAATATAGTGCACAACCGTAATTCAAAGCGCGGCTTCACTTTAAGAGTGCTGTCCCGCCTCCGCTCTCTCATTGGTTCCGGTGACCAGCAGCAGCCCGACTCGCCCGTCCCTCACCGGAGAGTGACGCAATGACGTCCGGCGGGGAATGACGCAAGGATTCCGGGGGAGGGGGGAGATTAACCGCACGGCTGTGCTGCGATTTGTTGGAGCGCGGTGGCAGCTCTCAGCGATTGGTTGAACCTGCTGGTCCTCAGGAGGCGGGGTTTGGGTGGGAGGGAGCCGTGCTGTGATTGGTCTGTGGCAGCCCGGGCTGCGCTCTCATTGGCTGAGCCAGCTGGCGGTCAGACAGCAGTCGGAGGCTCCGATTGGTTTTGGAGCTGATTCGTTGACTCGGCTTCTGTCACCACAGAGGCTGCCTGAGCCGCTGAGTGTTGCCAGTGCTCACTTTGTTCAGCTCAGGTTGCAGCAGCCGCAGTGCTTGGCTGTAATGTCAGTGTTTAATTCACCGCCGCTTCTCTCCCAGCAATGTCCGCCTTGAAGAGGTTCTGCTGGTATCTCTGATGGGCGGGATTCCCCTTTGTCTCTTTGACCCTCTTTATCTCCATTGCTTTCTGTTCCCCTTCTGGTCTTTGATCAGGCATCTGCCAGACTGGCTCTCACAGCCCCATCGCCTCCCTCAGCAACTGTCTCCGGCTCCCACTTATTCCACTGGGATCCCCACTGAAATCCCCCACTTCGTGGCCCAGATCCACGCGGGATTACAGATATCGCCCAGATATTCAGCGTTCCTCCACCCATGGCTCTGGCCGCAGCCTGAGATCCGCGCTCCACACCAGGCGCTGCCACATGCACGCCCTCCACCTCTCCCTTCAGCAGCACCAACTCTATCTCAGAGCTGGCCTGGTTCACAGTCCCACTTCAACCTTTGCCTCATCCCCAGCTTTAACAGCAGAACATTTTATCTTCCTTTCAGGTGTCGAGGATCGCGAGCTTCAACAACTCTTGGACATCAATGTCCCTGGGGATGCTTCGTCCCCTTCGCTTTCCTCTGATCCCGATCACTTCTTCCAATCTCACCCCTTGCAGTGTTTTCACTATCCCCTCTGTCCTGCCCCTCTCTGACCCTGACCGATCAGTCCTCAGCAAAGTCCTGAGCTTCATCCCCTTACGAACCACCTCAACGGATTTCAAGACGTGAACAGGTTTTCATGACCAACATTTTTTATTCACGTTGTAAGGATTCATATCTGGATGCCGATGCAGAGACTGGAGCCTTAATCAAGCACCCGAGACCGCTCAGCCACACTTACAGTTGTTTTCAGTTTTGAAAACCTTTAGTGCTGATTGAAAGCTGCCTGTCTTGTTGATTGCCCTCTGAATCGAGGGCTTTGCGTTGAAAGACGGAAACAAAAGGAATTTTTAAGCACCATTTATGCAACCAGCTGGCCGAGTGGTTACATTATTGGATTGCCAATCCATTGGGCTCTGCGTGCATATGGAGTATAAAGTAGGGAAATGTGAGGTTATTCACTTGGGTAGGAAGAATAGAAAAACAGAATAAATTTTAAATGGTGAGAAACTTTCAAATGTTGGTGTTCAGAGAGATTTGGGTGTCCTCGAGCAAGAAACACAGAAAGCTAGCAAGCAATAAGGAAGGCAAATGCCATGTTGGCCTTTATTGCAAGGGGTTTGGAGTATAAGAGTAAGGAAGTCTGGCTACCAGGTACATGGCGTTGGTGAGACCGCACCTGGAGCACTGTGCACAGTTTTGGTTTCCTTATCTAAGGAAGGATATACTTGCCTTGGAGTCAGTGCCACGAAGGTTCACTAGATTGATTCCTGGGATGAGAGGGCTGTCCTATGATGAGAGATTGTGTAGAATGGGCCTAATACTCTCTGGAGCTTAGAAGAATGAGTGGTGATCTCATTAAAACATATAAGATTCTGAAGGGGTTTGATAGGGTAGATGCTGAGAGGTTATTTCCCCTGGCTGGAGTGTCTCGAGCTAGGGGCATAGTGTCAGTATAAGGAGTAGGCCATTTAAGACCGAGATGAGGAATTTCTTCACTCAGAGGGTTGTGAACCTTTGAAATTCGCTGCTCCAAAGGGCTGTGGATGTTGAGTCTTTGAATATATTCAAGGATGAGATAGATATATTTTTGGACTCAGGGGGAATCAAGGGATATGGAGATCGGGTGGGAAAGTGGAGTTGAGGTCGATGATCAGCCATGATCTTAATAAATGGCGGAGCAGGCTCGAGGGGCCGTAGGGCCTACTCCTGCTCTTCTTATGACCTTATGTTACATTCTCGCAGTTATTGCATTTAAGGTTTGACGTAATGTGTCCTTTATTCAATACACCACACGTCCTGAGTTTGAGTCCATTCGGAAGTTCCATTGGATAGTTTTGCATTGCTGGCTCACCTCTGTTTGCTCAAATCAGCAAATAGCTGATTGCCTCCCGAAGGTGCTGAGATTATGAGCTGTGAGCTGTGTGAAGTATCGATCAAAGTGCATAATAATGACCTGGTAAAACGAGTATCTCTCCACAGATGCTGCCTGACCTGCTGAGTGTTGCCAGCAGTTTATGGTTTTAATTTCGTGCTTAATTTTCCTGACAACACACAACTTGCCTCAAGGGCGCAGCTCCGAGCACAACTTTCTTGTGATCTTCTGACACACAAGATTGCTCTTTACTTTCCTACACATGCGCTTTAAAGTCTGCCGGTTCTGAACACAGCTTCCTGCGCTCCGAGCAATCAAAAGACCTTTCGCTCATTCCTCCTTCCTTTTCATTTCTCCTCTATTCTTCTCAATCGCCCCCTTCAACACACCTATTCAGATCAAGGCGGAATGTGAATAGTGTCACAACTTACCTCTGGCACTATTATTGCCCTTCTCTTCACTTGCTATGTTCAATGTGAATATTTTCTTCCCCATTCTGTTGCAGTTTTTACACTCTTGGTTTGCCTTCTGGTTTTGAAGCTGCCTGAATTCTGTGTCATTTACCATCATGGCCTAAAATCCCTTTTTCTCTTCTGGAGGAATTGTTTGTCGGTTCCTTTGAACCAGGCTGGACTGTAATGACTCTCAGTACCTTTGCTTTGCATGGGTACACGTTGATCCATTGCATTCAGAATCACCTCCTTGAAGGAACTCCACAGAACAACTACAGCAACAACCCCCACATCTAGTTTAAACACTCCCCACATTCCATTTGTCCTGCCTGTCAACAACTCAAACCCTTTGGTTTCGGTGGAATCCATCAGGTCTCTATTCGGAAAGCTGTAGCACAGTTTCATGGAACGAACCCCTGTTTCACTACAGCAAAGGCTCAGCCACGCTTGGTCTGCCTAATTCCCCTCTGTCTCTCTTGACTAGCACACGGCATGGGTAGTATTTCAGAAAGTGCTACAATTGACACAGTACTGGGGACGCCAGGTCAACGCTGGAGGGGTGTGTAAAACATGATTTGAAATTGGCTGGAGAGAAATGTGAGGTGACAGGTCTCGAGGGGCAGACTGAGGAGAGGGTCTATACATTGAATGGGGACATGTGAAAAAGAGCCAGAATAGTTAGGGATTCAGAAACACAAACCTCTCCGAAGGGTTACTTCCTCCTCGCCTGTTCTGAATTTTTGCCAGACACTTTTCAGGTTTAACATGGATGTTAGCGGGGGCGGGGAGGGGAGGGCTCGTGTCGTCACAGTCAAACCTTTGCCCGAACCAAACTCCCACAGTCACAGGATGAGAATGGCGGAGGCCGGCAGATTCCCCTTCACTGTCGGAACAATCATTCTTTTCACAATTAAGTGCACTTTTTCTGTTACTTTCGATTTACACACTCGGTTTTCATTGAACAGTGATTATTTATATCGGAACAATGTTGAAGGGATGTAGTGTGTTCATTGTCTCTACAATAACTCTGTGACCCATTGTAAGAATTAAAACACAAACCGCCCAGCGCGGGGCTCGAACAAACCGGACAGATATTTCCGGCCGGTTATCACAGTTGTTCAGAGCGTGGCGCTAATATCGCTAAGAAACATAGAGACATAGAAGATAGGAGCAGGAGTAGGCCATTCGGCCCCTCGAGCCTGTTCCACCATTTAATGAGATCATGGCTGATCATCCAAATTCAGTACCATGTCTCTGCTTTCTCCCCATATCCCTTGATCATTTTAGCCTTAAGACATATATCTAACTCCTTCTTGAATATATTTAATGAATTGGCCTGAACTTCCTCCTGTGGTTGAGAATTGCACAAGTTCATCACTCTCTGGGTGAAGAAATTCCTCCTCATTTCATTCCTAAATGGCTTACCCCTTATCCTTAGACTGTGACCTCTGGTTCTGGATTCCCCCGCCATCGGGAACATCCTTCCTGCACCTAATCTGTCCAGTCCTGTTATAATTTTATAAGTTTCAATGAGATCCCCTCTCATTCTTCTAAACTTTGGCGAATATAAGCCTAATCGACTCAATCTCTCGTCATACATCATTCCTGGCATCACATGTATCAGTCTGCTGAATCATCCTGCATTCCCTCCATGGCAAGAACATCCTTCCTCAGATAAGTCGAACAAAACTGCACACAACACTTAAGGTGTGGTCTCACCAAGGCCCTGTACAACTGCAGCAAGACATCCTTCTTCCTGTGCTCGTACCCTCTCGCTACGAAGGCCGACATACGATTTGCCTTCTTAACCGCCTGCTGCACCTGCATGCTTACCTTCAGCGACTGGTGCACAAGGACACCCATACTCGTTGCACTTCCCCTTCTCCCAATCTATTGCCATTCAGGTAATAATCTGCCTTCCTGTTTTTGACACCAACGTGAATAACCTCGCATTTATCCACTTTATATTGCATCTGCCATGCTTCTGCCCAATCACCCAACCTGTCCAAATCATACTGGAGTTTCTCGGCATCCTCCTCACAGCACACACGCCCACCCAGCTTTGTGTCGTCTGCAAACTTGGAGATATTACATCTAGTTCCCTCGTCTAGATCATTAATGTATATATTGTGAATAGCTGGGGTCCAAGGTCTGTTCCCTGCGGTACCCCACTAGTCACTGCCTGCCTCTCGGAAAAAGACCCATTTTTTCCAACTCGTTGCTTTCTTTCTGCCAACCAGTTCTTTATCCAAGTCAGTACCTTGCCCCCAATCCCATGTGCCTTAACTTCACACGCTAATCTCTTATGCGGGACCTTTTCGAAAGCCTTTTGAAGGTCCAAATACACCACATCCACTGGTTCTCCCTTATTGATATTACCAGTTACATCCTCAAAAAATCCCAGCAGATTAGTCATGCACGATTTACCTTTTGTAAATCCATGTTGACTTTGTCCACTCCTGTCACTGTTTTCCAAGGATCCTGCAAAACTGATGCCTTTTACGGGTTTAATTCCTGTACGGGTCGTCAGCAGTTTATTTCTTACTTCTTAGGTTTCTCCTGACATGAAATTCCAGACTTTACACAAAAACCTACACAAACTGTCAGGGGGAAATTATTTTGAGTAACATCCATTTCACCTTTGCACTGGGGCGGAGTAACACATCTTTTAGTTTATTTGTCTTTCTTTGGTTTGCTGATAAATGTTTAACTGGCGGCCTGCTCCCGTTAATGGTCAAAAGCAGTAACAGACAGACGGAGCATGTCTGACCCCTCCGAGATGTGTAAAATGCACCAGTTTAGAACAAATGCATCAAATCAAATGTTCACCTGGCACCGAGAGAGAATAAACCAGAGTAAAGGACAGAAGGAGGCAGAGAAATAAAAGCTAAATACGGACAATAGAAATAGTTCCCATCCTTGATGTCTCTCTCTATTCAAACCCAACCGTTCAGTGGTGGATAAGAGACTTCAGTTTAAATTGGTAAGTTCGAGAAAAGGACCCAAAGAAAGAGACACAAAATATCTAATAACCATCGAATCCCAACTGAGCTATTTCAGCCGCATATCAAAGCGAATTTCGTGTCATTCTTTTAAAGAAACTCTAATCCCTCCTGCTCTTTAATCATTTCGGGGGCATGGGATCCGACCAGATCTCGGAGCTCAGGTTATGTTAATGTCCTGCTGACGTGTGCTGGGGATCGCCTGTAAAATCAGGAGTAAAAGCAGCCGCCTAACGTGGGGCTGGAACCGACGACCCTGAGATTAAAAGTCACATGCTCTACCGACTTAGCTAGCCGGGCCTGTCTAGAACAGTGCTCCCTGTCTGTCTTTATCATTAAATCGAACAGCCAAAGCCCGATTGAAAGATGGATTCCTCTCACTGACTGATCATAAAACTCAGATATTCAGTTACTTCGCCTTCTAAAATTAGCCATGATCTCATTGAATGGCGGAGCAGGTTTGAAGGGCCGAATGGCCTACTCCTGCTCCTATTTCTTATGTTCTTAAACATTCACATCCATTTTGCTCAATATTTATTTCTCTCTTTTTTTATTCTGTTCGTGTTTTTCTTATAAGCGTTTCAATTACTTTATTTATTAGCAGGAAGAAATGAACAGAAGTGATTTACTGGAATGGTACCAGGGATGAGGGACTTCAGAATGTGGGGGACTGGAGAAGCTGGGGTTGTTCTCCTTAGAGCAGATGTTTTGACAGATCTGTTTAAATTCATGAACGGGTTTGATATCATAAATGAGGAGAAACAATTTTCCAATGGTTAAGGAGTCGGTGACCAGAGGACACAGATTGAAGGTGAAGATTGTTGAATTGAGGAGGCTCTATTTGGGTTTATATGGTAGAGTGGAGCAGTACTTGCCGTTGTGCGGTATTCAGGTGGGGAATATTTTTGTGATTTTGTCTGGAGGTGATTTATCGGCCCAGTTGATTTGCTACTTCCAGAAAACCAAGCCGCCCTCCATCCACAGCAGGTTTTCACTTCCGTCAGCTCATCTCCAAAACCCAGCTTTAAACAGCAATAAAAACACTGGACCACATGGTGGGTCATTCAACATCTGTGGAGACAACAGACACGTTTACTTTAGTGGTTTGGACCATACATAGGAAGACAGGAACAGGGGGAGGCCATTCAGCTCCTCGAGCCTGTCCCCCCATTCAATTATATCATGGCTGATGAACTCAACTCAATCTGTATCTTAACACAATCTACCCGCCTTGGTTCTATAGCCTTACCTATCATTTGACAGAACTGAATAAAGGAACAGTGAACAGGAGGGGATATATACAGAAAAGATAAATACAGCGAGGAATCTCGAATTATGGCTATTTTCCTTCCTTGCCTACATTAAAAAAGCGAAACAAACCAAACCAAGAAAAACACAGCTCATGTATTTATACAAAGGTTTTACCCGCCCCCAATAGCATCGCAAACAATGAATTATATCATCATCGCGTTAATTAGTTTCAAATATCTTCACATTTACCTTTCACTTCGCTCTCACAGCAATCTGAGTGCAGTATATTTATGGGAGAGTCTACAATATCAGGATGTCGAGACAGATGACAATGTAGCTTCAGAGCATTTGATTCTGACAAAACAATTCGTACGTGGAAAATATTTTTGTAAGGAGAGGCTAACATTGTTCATGTGAAATAGTTAGAGTACAATTTAATATTGCAGAACACAATGGATTAGTACTGCCATCGGTTTTACTGGTCGGTTTTAAGCCAGATTCAGAACAAGGAAGTAAAAGTTTCGCCCAGTGAGCTAAACAAATGCGCACCACTCCGCCGCTCTACCCCACAGTCCTACAAGATTTTCCATTCTGAATATGTATTATTAATTTGTGCCATGCCATGAGCTAAGTGCAGCATGTTTGGGAGGAGAAGCTGACCTTAGACAGAAGGATATGTAGGGAATTTGTTTTAATTCTCTTCACTCTTTAGGGTAATCAGAGCTAAGATCAACCAAGGCTTGATCTTCCCAACAATTGGTTTTATTAACATTATAATACGAGTTTTACAGAGAGAGATTTGTACAACCTTTAACTAGTGGTGCAACTCGAAACTCAGAGCAACCAGTTTTTTGCTGTCAGCTGTGGCTCAGTGGGTAGCACACTCGCTTCTCCCTCAGAAGGTTGTTGGTTTAGTTCTCACTCCAGGGATTTGAGCACATAAAGCTAGGCTGACACCCCAGTGCAGTGCTGAGGGAGCACGGCACTGTCGGAGGTACCGTCTTTTGGATGAGACGTTAAACCGAGACCCCGCCTGCTCTCTCAGGTGGACGGAAAAAATCCCATGGCAATATTTCGAAGAAGAGCAGGGAAGTTATCCCCGGAGTCCTGGCCAATAGTTATCTCTCGATTATCACATTGCTATTTGCGGGAGCTTGTTGTGTGAAAATTGGCTGCCTCGTTCCCCATATTACAACAATGACTTCATTGGCTGAAAAGCGCTCTGAGACGTTCAGTGTTCGTGATAGGTGCTACATAAATGCAAGTCTTTCTTTTTTTCGTAGTCGGAAAGATGAATTATGTGTTGGTGTTTATTTCTGGTCAGTCTTCACGATCTCCACTCGATTTGTCTGCCTCCTGGACTGTATTCTGCTTTATATTTTAGAATGGCTGTTCTTGTACCATTGCTGCTAACAGAAACAAGCCTTCCAGTGAGTTTGCATTCTCTCTCTCCCATGGTTACACAGACTGATGCTACCGGACAGCACCGACTGTATGCGAAGGTTCCTCAGAGACTCTCGAGGCCTCCTTATCTGGAGCTTCCAGACAATCTGCAGAAAACTTTTGGAATTAGGTCAGCAAACCCAGCTTGCCTTCTTGAAGTAAATAAGTGATCCAGGTCTCTCGCCAATCATTTAGTTTAGTTAAAACAGGTTTTGAAAATTCCAAAATCCATCCAGAGGGAGCAGATTGAAGAAAATAAATTATTTGAAATAATTTATTCCAACAATGAGAGAACACGCTGCAAGCAGTGTTTGAACCTGCGCGGGGAATCCCCAGTGGATTTCAAGTTCAAAGCACTTGGCCATCGCAGTTGCAAAAACACCACCTCCAACAAGTTAAATTTTCAAATCGCTGACCCTGTTTAGTATTGGCAATAATTTGCTGCAAATTCATCAAATCGCGAAGGTTCACAGCGATCATTATAATAATGGAAACATTCCGATATTTAACGGTATGTAAGATGTTGAGAACAGTATGGAATATTCTGCAGGGTAATGAAAATAAACAGCAGAAACATTGTGTTCTGCTCCCACATGACACAGATCAGCCACAGCCTCTGCTCCCTGCCCGCCGGCTGCAGAAACCTTGTCTCCAGATTACAAACTGATTCTAGGTCGGAGATAAATATTCAGGGTAGAGCCTAAACACAGCGGGTGGGATCAAATAATAAAGCAGTTATTTTAGACCAGAGACAGCGATAAATGTCCTATATTGCTCAAAGGAATCAATATATGAATATGACATTAAATGTGTTTAAATACAGTGGGGGATTTTATTACAGACCAGAGACAACATTAAATCTCATAAATTGCTCAAAACAAGCAATGTATGAATATGACATTAAATGTGTTTAAATACAGTGGGGGGAACAAATGCACATTCCGGGCCAATAGTTTCCAAGTTGACCTTTCCTGTGTCTCTCTTGCCTCTCTCTCCCCTTCCTCCCACACGCAGCCGGTTTTTAAACCTTGTTTTAAATCTGCTGCTTGCTGGGCCAGTGCATTCCACAGTCTCACAACCCTTTCTACAAATACCCTTTCAGTGCTTGACTTCTCTGTTTATTAGTTATGAATCACCTTGAGGCGCAATGGTGGCGTTTGTGACGTCAGATTAAAAGGCGGCCTATTGGAAACACATTGGGGGTCAAAGTTTATATTGCACAGAATTGAACCTAAATCATTCAAGATGGAATATTGTATATTCTGCGTCACAATAAACAATATCTTGTCAGAAATGTTGGCTCATTAGTTCCCCAGTGTCAGAGGAAGGATTGTCTGATCCCCTCATTTATTTCATGTAAGACACAAACACAGGTATTCATTCAGAATCAACTCACAGACTGACACTGAGCTAAACGCAGAGAGAGATACAGACAGCATCGGGATACATGGTGGAATAGACAAGAGAGATGGATCAATACAAAGCGGCCTCAAACTCCAACAGGCAGTGACAGGTAGCTGATAGATATAAGTGAGTGGAGGCGGGAAATTGTAACGTAAACTGGCTCCGTGGCTTAGTTGGTCAAAGCGCCTGTCTTGTAAACAGGAAATCCTGGGTTCGACTCCTAGCGTGGGCCTTTTCCTTTGTGCCATTGACCCTTCAGGGGTGAGCTTCTTCGCATGTGGAAGGGCCACAATTCTTTTAAATGTAACTGCGGTTGCACTAGTTCCCATTCTGGATTAAGGCTCCAGTCGCTGCGGGGCGTGGGGCGATTTCCACCCCTATCAGAATTTGTGCCCGTGCTGATTTTGGTCTTTTCACCGAAAATCCATCTTTTCTAAACAGTGCCATGCGTGACTTTACTGTGGTCAGAACAAAACCACTGCAGCTGGTGTGTGGCGCCGTGATCGTTAGTGGTCAGTACTCTGCGTTGTGGCTGCAGCAACCTCGGTTCAAATTCGAGTCACAGCACAGTTTGTTTTGTTTTCTGTTTCACTGCTGCCCCTGCTGAGAGAAAGCAGCGAGAAATCAATCTTTACTACATGAAACAGCATTTTTTGTTGGCGGCGAAAATCTGCTCACTCCTTCAAAACCCCGTGCTCTCACATGCCTGAGCTTGATGCTCCATAATTCAATCCCGCCTCTTCTCCCAGCTTTGCCTGCTTCCATTTCATTGTCACTTTCCTGCGGTATTGCCTTAATCTAACATTCACTTTCACCTACTTCCACCGTTAAGTTTGCTCTACTCCAACCGCTGTTCCTGGGGGCACATGTCCCATTCGCAACAATCTGATTGGGGCTTTGAAACCAGTCGATACATTTAGACCCGCGGGACAGCTCGACAGACAAGCGCTGCGAAAGCAGGGCCGGCCTTCGGAAGCAAAATAGCCGGATTGCCCCCGAAATTTCCTTGGCCTGATGGATAAGGCATCTGACTTCTCCGCTCATGGTAATCGGGGTTGTTGTCAGTCACGGATCATTCTGTGTCTGTTTAAACCGAGAGTGTTCACAGTCCCGCATCATTTTGTGTCTGTTTAAATTGGGTGTGCTCACAGTCCCGCATCATTCTGTGTGTTAGTCTTTTTCAAAGGAGTGCAATTTCAGCTGTGATGACCGAGTTGTTAAGGTGTTGTGTTCGAAGTTGCATTGGGTTTCTCTGCGCAGGTGCGAACCCAGCTCGCAGAGCACCTGTTCATTAATTGGAAATGTGTTCACCTTTTCCTAAATCCTCTCCTTTATATGAGCTGTTGCCTTGAATTTGCTCACAATCCTCCCCACAACAAGTACCGGAGTGAGTAACATTTTCTTTTATCTGTGATAGTTGTAAATATAATTTGGTTTCACTGTGTTAGTAGCAAATGTAGTTATGAGTTATTCTGTTGTATATAAATACAATTTGTTTATCTGTGTTAGTGTTTATGTTTTTGAATGCAATATTTTATATATAATTGTACTGCGGTGCGTCTGTGTTCGTTATAAATGTATTTTCTGTTGATATATTTGTATCTAGTTACTTGTAAATAACGCGTAAATAAACACAAATACAATTATAAGACAGCGATACACAGAGATCTTTTCATAAATAAAACAGAGATACAAACAAACACCTTTAAAATAACACGGAGATGAACACAAATAATTTGATAACTGAGGCAGCGACACAGAATTTCATTTACAGCTCACAGAAATGTACACAAATCTATGTATAAATATCATGCACGTATATCTAAATTCATTAGAACTAATAAACAGAGACACACAAATATAAAGCTGGGCTGTGGAGCAAAGTCAGTGGAGTCTGAATAATTGATAATTTCTTGCAGAGATCCGGCACAGACAGGACGGGATGAATGGCCTCCTTCTGTGCGGAATGATTCGATGATTCGATGTCTTCTCACTTATAAGACAGGTAGAAAAGGCAGCTGTGTGATGGGAGCACTGAGACCTCCTAGCGTTTGCGCATGGCTCTAGTAGCACAATCGGTTAGCGTGCGGGCCATATATGACAGTCCAGGCTCGGGAAATGCCGCGGTTGCGAATTCGAGCCTGACTTAAAGCAACCAATACTTTTGCTTGTGACATTTCTACAGGACTCGAGGGTACAATTGGTGTGTCGTCAAACTTTGTCTACTTATTAGCTGTTCCATGAGAGCACTGAGGTTCCTCTGGCCCACAATGTTGCAATAGCGGATGAGAGTTTAATTGATTTATAGGAGGGCGTGGAGGCGTTCTCACTCTTAAACCTGTAACATAGAAACATAGAAGATAGGAGCAGGAGTAGGCCATTCGGCCCCTCGAGCCTGCTCCGCCATTCAATGAGATCATGGCTGACCATCCAAATTCTGTAGCCTGTTCTTGCCTTCTCCCCAAATCCCTTGATCTCTTTAGCCTTAAGAAATATGTCCAACTCCTTCTTGAATATAATTAATTAATTTGCCTCAACTCTCTTCTGTGGTAGAGAATTCCACAGGCTGACCACTCTCTGTGTGAAGAAACTCCTCCTCATCTCAGTCCTAAATGGCTTACCTCTTGTCCTTAGACTCTGACCCCTGGTTCTGGACTCCCCGCCATCGGGAACATCCTTCCTGCAACTAGTCTGTCTAGTCTTGTTAGAATTTTTTAAGTTTCAATGAGATCCCCTCTCATTCTTCTAAACTCCAGCGAGTATAAGCCCAATCGACATCTCTCCTCAGATGTCATTCCTGCCATCCCAGGTATCAGTCTGGTGAATCGTCGCTGCACTCCCTCCATGGCAAGAACATCCTTCCTCAGATAAGGTGACCAAAACTGCACACAATACTCAAGGTGTGGTCTCACCAAGGCCCTGTACAGCTGCAGCAAGACATCCTTACTCCTGTACTCGAATTCTCTCGCTACGAAGGCCAACACACTATTTGCCTTCTTAACCACCTGCTGCAGCAGCATGATTGCCTTTAGCGACTGGTGCACAAGGACACCCAGGTTTCGTTGCACTTTCCCTTCTCCCAATCTATTGTCATTCAGATAACAATCTGCCTTCCTGTTTTTGCCACCAAAGTGGATAACCTCGCATTTATCCACATTATACTGCACCTGCCATGCATCTGCCCAATCACCCAACCTGTCCAAATCATACTGGAGTTTCTCGGCATCCTCCTCACAGCACACACGCCCACCGAGCTTTGTGTCATCTGCAAACTTGTAGATATTACATCTTGTTCCCTCGTCTAGATCATTAATACCTTGTGAATAGCTGGGGTGCTAGCACCGATTCCTGCGGTACCCCACTAGTCTCTGCCTGCCACTCAGAAGAAGATCCGTTCATACCAACTCTTTGCTTCCTGTCTGCCAACCAGTTCTCTATCCAAGTCAGTACCTTAACCCCAATCCCATGTGCTTTAACTTTACACGCTAATCTCTTATGCGGGACCTTATGGAAAGCCTTCTGAATGTCCAAATACACCAAATCCACTGGTTCTCCCTTATCTATTCTACCAGTTACATCCTCAAAAAATTCTGGTAGATTAGTCAAGCACGATTTACCTTGATGTAACTCTGATGTAAAAAATAATGTGTCAGACACAGTCTCGATTCCAACGCAGTGACAAGACATTTGTCACAAACGGGATGATGTGTAAACTCACGGATTATCTGCACATATTTCCTACAGCATGTTCAACAGAAACAAGGATTCTCCTGAACATGGTGCTGAGAATGCTGCGCTCAGTGATGTAAAAGCTCGCGCAGTGGACTGCTCGCTGATTCTATTCTGTAGAAACATTCAAAGGTTGTCGATTCGAGTCCCACCAAAGTCCAATTTTAGGACAGGGACCGTTAGTTCAAAAGTTCAATTTTGCAGCAAAACCGCAACTGTCTGCTCTCCGGTCATGCAGCACCTGCCGCTTGCAGCTGCGATGCCGGATGGGTTAATGCCTGGGATTGAAATCCACTCGGGTTTTCCTGCTCGCTGCGGTACTGTTTAACGCTCCATTCAATGCTCGAATAAATAAGAGCTGGAGCTGCCGGGCTGCATTTACCGCTCTCGGAGCCTAAGAGATACATGAACGAGGGAGGCGCATTTAAATTGTTGCCCAATGCTCTTTTATAATATTTCAAGAGACGAGAATGATTTCCCCTCAAGCTGCAATATTCTTCATTTGTTATTTTCTTCGCCTGCATGTCTCTATCTCTCCCTATCTCTTCCTCTTGTCTTTCTCTGTTTTTCGCTGATTGATTCTCTGGCTTCCAAGGACTGCCAGGGCTGAGCTAACCGGCAGCAGGGGCAGAAAAGCGTAAAGTCAGACTGAAAGAACATGCAGTCTGTCAGAGCCGGACGTCCAGCAGATTAACTAACCTGCTGAGCAGGCGATGGGCCTCCTTCTTGAAAATGGTTCGTCAGTTTAGCTCAGAGGGGATTAAGCATCATGGTACTGGGGTGAGACTGGGGCCACTTCTATAACAGGAAGTGTAGGGGGCATTTTCCCTTCCTTGAAGAACATTAATGATTCAGTCGCTGTTTTGCTGCGGAATTTGGTTGCACCACTCGCCACTCGGCCCAAGGATGAGCCGAGCCGATCACATGGAGTTGAAGCAATTCCTCCAGTCAGTTAATTCATTGGCATTTCAAGAACCACAAGAAATCAACGTGACTTAGTCAGTGACCGCGTCACATGATGCATAAGGTGTTTAACTTCGGTGTGTTTCATAATATTATCAAAAAATTGCAGATTGGAGTCTTGTTGTGGTCGGTTTGCACATTGGCTTCCAACATGGGTCAGACTGTTTCACACCCGCCTACTTCTAACAATCACTGACCTCATGTAACGAAAATACCAAAATCTCGTTTGCTCACAGAAGCTGACTGAACATTTTCAACATAGCGGATCCGGGTGCACGGGCAGGACTTGCGGGAAAGTGTAAATGTTTCCTCTAATATTAAGGGAGCGGAGGAGAAGATGCGAGGTGCTGTTCAGCCAAGAGTTGTGGAAGGGGAAAGGGGCGGAGAGATGGTGGGAGTGAAAGGTGCAGCGAGTCGGCCAGAGTGGATAGAGCAGAACGAGTGAAGATCACAAGAGCAGAACAGGATGGAAACAAAGAGCAAGTGAGGAGCAGCCAGTGTGGAGACAAGCGAACGAAGGGTGGGTTAGTTTGGTTAGTTGGAGTGCGGTGTTTATAATGCTCAGTGTTCCATCCTCCTTTGAGTCAGAGGGAGTTGTGCTAAGATTGTGTTCACAGAAGGAGAAAACACAGAAGGAGGTCATTTGGCCCATGGCGCCTGTGCTGCCTCTTTGGTAGCGCTATCCATTTAGTTCCAATATCCTGATTTTTTTCCATTGTCATGTAAAGTTTTCCCTTCCAGTATTAATCCAATTCCCTTTTGAAAGTAATTGTTGAATCTGCTCCCACCAGCCTTTCAGGCAGTGCATTCCAGATCACAGCAACTCGCCTCTGGTTCTATTACCAATCAGCTTCAATCTGTCTGCTCTGGTTACCGACCCTTCTGCCACTGGAAACAGTTTCTCCATATTTACGATGACAAAACCGTTCATGATTTTGAAAACCTCTCTCAAATCCCCTCTTAACCTTCTCTGCTCTAAACTAACCCAACTTTTCCAGTCTCTCCACATAACTGAATTCCCTCATCCCTGGTATTTCTAGCAAATCACATCAGTTCATTTCTTCACTCGCATAATTAATTTAACTTAAATGTTTACAAGGAAAAGCAGGAACAGAATAGAAAAAGGAGAGAGAAATAAATAGGGAGCAAAATGGATGTGAATGTTTGAGGTGAAAAGAACAGAAGGTCTGAGATTTATTATCGATCAGTGAGAGCAATGCATCGCTATCTCGGACTTGTGTGTGTCGGTTTACTGATAAGTTGCTTCCTTAAATATCATCTGACCGGCAGACTGTTCCCAGCAATTTCTGTTTCTGCTATTTCTCGGCATCATCTGTGCTAGTCCTTTACTCGACCCATGACCCGGCATCTTGTGGTTCGGATTCCTTGGCGAAGGTTCGATGTCCCGACGGGGAAATAAAGTAAATTTAACCTTATTAAATTATATGAAGCTAATGAAACTCTGTGAAAGATGAATAATTGTTGTAATCGCCATTGACAACTGATAACTTTCTGTTTCATACTGATGGAAATACATGGCAACCGAGCGACAGTGAAATGTTAATCAGTTTTTATTTCTTAGCGGGGTCTTTGAGTGCTCCAGTGTTAATTTTCCTGCGGCATTGTTTCTGTTGCCGCCGCTGTTTTGGGGCTACATTGATGGAAATGACAGAGCGGATTAGGCGTTGGCCTGTCCAGCAGTCATCAGCTCCTGTCATGGCACAGGTGATGCGGACCTCCTTCGTATATGAGACACCCAAAACAAGCGCTCTACTTGGAACTCCGACACAGCAAGAGAGCCCAAGGTGAGCAGAGGAAAAGCTTCATGGACACCCTCAAAGGCTCCTTCAAAAAGTGCAACATCCCCACCGACACCTGGGAGTCCCTGACCCAAGACCGCACAAAGTGGAGGAGAAGCATCCGGGAAGGCGCCGAACAGCTCCAGTCTCTTCGCCGGGAGCAAGCTGAAGCCAAGCACAAAGAGCGGAAGAAGCGCACATCAACCCAAGCACACCACCCACCCGTCCCTTCAACCACCGTCTGCCCCACCTGTGACAGAGACTGTAGTTCCTGCATTGGTCTCATCAGTCACCTGAGAACTCATTTTTAATGTGGAACCAAGTCATCCTCGGTTCCGAGGGATTGCCTTAGATAGAGAGAGAGAGGAGAATCAGTTTTTCTGCTTTGCCCGTGATGAATTTTCATTCGTTCTCATTTCACAGGCTGGATTTTCAGACTCTGGTTAATAAATATAATTAAATGAAATCAGAGCCGATAATTGTTGCCCCCATTTTCCTAGAAAAATTCGCCCTTGAAAGTTTATCTGGAGCAAGTTCCAAACAATGCTCCCGCACGGGATCGAACCAGGGACCATTTCACGTGGTGACGCGACCGTGATAACCACTGCACAACGGAAACCTCTACTCAGATAAACCACTGTAAGTCAGAGGACGTGTTCAGGGAAAAGGTGAATCTCTGAGTCACCTCTCTCTGCACTGACAGAGATTGTGTTACTTCTCCATTGAACACCATCACTGAAAGCTCTCAATCTTTCTCCTCCATTCTCTTTCACGAACATTTCACTGATCAAAACTACACAAGTCACACAGGGAAAATGTCTTCATTTCACAATCAATCAACTGCCGAGGGAGTTGCGAGGACAGATTGACCAAGACTGTGTTCGGTCCTCAAAGGCGGTGTGTGCAGAGTGTGGGTGTATTGACATCCTGAGAGACAGCGACAGCCCCGTAACACAGAGCGATGGCAGCAAATCAGAAATGTGGCCATTCAGGCCCAAAAATAGGCAGACACTGATTCACAATAGTTAGTCAGTCAGGCGGGTTGGGAGGTCTACACTCAGCAAAGGAAGAGCTGGAGATTAAGACAGACACTCAATCAGACGGAGAGAGCGGGAGACAAAGAGCCAGACAGACAGTGGAGCTGGCTGTGAGTTAGCCCTGCAGAGAAGCAGACTGTATCCGTTCCCTCTTACCCTGATATGTCAGTAATAATTTAAAACCACGTCTGGTTCGGTCCCTTCCTTTAATCCTCTACAGCAGCAGTGACATTAACTTTGTGGATTTTTGGGGTTCAGCCGAATCCGAGTCCGTTCCCCAGGCTCCAGGAGAAATTCCCAAATTCCCGGGCACTTTGTATCCCGCAGCAGTTAGCAGCAAAAAGTCTAGTTAATGGATGTAGTGGGACTGAGAAATACTAAAATAGCCGGCACACTGTAAAACAGAGCTCCAAGTATCAGTTAAAATTTACTGAACTGACAGAGCGGAGATCAGATATAGGGAAGAATTGTATTCCAATTTACTTAATCTAAACTACGTTTAAAGAAGTGAAGGGATTGGATTCCTGAGCCTGTGTGGGAGCTGCACCCAAATCGGAGCCGTTCAATAAAGAAAGACTGGCAGGCGCTTCCCAGACACGGCTCAGGCCGGGACCCGCAGCGGCTGGATTAGAGAGCGGGGATCCTGCGCTGTTGTTGAGGCGGTTTGGCTGCTGCTGCTTCCGCCTCTCGCACTCCGAGAGCCCGGGCGACGGTCCGCATTGACCTCCCGCTCATAGATCAGGCTTCAGCTCCTGATGGTGGACCTCGTGGTGACTCCAGATCAGAAGGCTGTGCGTGCGACTCAAGTCTGGGTCACGGAGTTTTCACAGCGTCAGGTTCCCGGATTTATATCAGCGTAGTGTTTAAAGGATGGGCTGTTCAAAGTTGGTGCAACACATATTTTTCAGAATTAAGGGCTCGTTCTGCTCAACGATGATCCTCAGGATCTTGATGGTCTCCGTAATGGTGATTAGATCAAATCCATTTATTTCTATCTGGGCTATTAGTTCATTTATTTTGTTGCAAATGCTTTGATCATTCAGTTATATTGCCGTTATCTTTAACTTTGTTCTGTTTTTCCCCTGATGCCACCTTAGGCTCTAATGCCCTATTACCATTATTAAATCTCTGTCCCTTCCTGGCCCACTGCTTATTTTTACCCAAATCGCTACTCTGCTCTACAGTCTTGGTATTTCTCTTATTCTATTGAAATATTTACCCTTTCCTGAACACTCCCGCCCACTTCATTAGTTTAAACCCTGTCTACCGCCTTAGTTATTTGGTTCGCCAGGACACTGCTCCCAGGCCGGTTTATGTTGAGCCCGTCCCAACAGAACAGCACCCTCTTTCCCCAGGACTGGAGTCAGTGCCCCATGAAGCGAAACTGTTGCGCCCCACACCATTCTTTCTGCCTTTAAACCTCTAATCTGAGTGTCCCTATGCTAATTTGCACGTGGCACAGGTAACAATTCAGAGATTATGAACTTTGATGTTCTGCTTTTTAATTTGAATCCTAGCTATTCAAACTCCCTCAGCAGAACCTCATACATCATTCTACCTGTGCCGTTGGTTCCTACGTGGACCACGTCAACTGGATCCTCCCCTCCCACTCCAAGTTCCTCTCCAGCCGCAAGGTGATGTCTTTAACCCTGACACCGGACAGGCAACACAACCATCTTATCACCCGTTGCGACTGGAGGGAAATGTACCTATCCCCTGGCTATACTGTCCCCTACCACTGCAACAGTCCTTTTCATTCCCCCATTGAAATGGCCTCCTGTACCACGGTGCCATGGTTCGTTTGCTCATCCAACCTGCAGAATTTACATATGGGCAGCAAGAACCTCGTACCTGCTGGCTAAGGGAAAAGGCTGAGGCTCCTCCAGCACTGCACCTGGGTCCCCTTACCTGCCTGAGTCGCAGTCAGACACTCCCGTCCATGACCACTAACCAGACCTGCACCACTACCTAACCTAAGGGATGTGACTGCCTCCTGGATCAACTTTTCCAAGTATCTCTCCCCGTCATTGATGCACCGCAATGTCTGCAGCTCGGACTCCACCTCAACAAAGCTGAGCTGAAGTTGCTCGAGTTTCAGACACTTACTGAAGTTGTGGTTGTCCGCGATCGCGAAGCTCTCCACCATCTCGCACGTGCTGCATTTGGGGCCACCCACTGTACTGCCATCCCTATATAACCTTGTTCTAATAATGTCATTATTTAATGAAAATTAAGTTAAAATTTGCGGCTCCTTTTTAAACTGCTCTGCTTCCCGAGATTTTACTCTGCTCTGTTCCTAGTTTATTTGTTTATTACCTGATTCATTTCATTATTTACTTAACTCTTATTTATTATTTATAAATGTCAGATTTTAATTTAAGGAAAATTCGGAATCTTTTAATGTTGGTATCCTTTATTTAGTTAATTTATATTTCATTGCCTTAGACCTGATTAATTAATTAAACACTAAACTTAATTATACCACTATCTACAAAGCATAAGTCAGGAGTGTGATGGAATAATCTACTGGATGAGTGCAGCTCCAACAATACTCAAGAATCTCGAAACCGTCGAGGACAAAGCAGCCCGTTTGATTGGCACCCCCTCCACCACCTTACCCATTCACTCCCTCCACCACCGGCGCACCGTGACTGCAGTGTGTACCATCTACAAGATGCACTGCAGCAAATCGCCATGGCTTCTTCGGCAGCACCTCCCAAACCTCGACCTCTTCCACCTAGAAGGACAAGGGCAGCAGGCAGATTGGCCACATTCAATTTCTCCTCCAATTCGCTAACCATCCTGACTGGAAAATATATCGCCCTACCTTCAGCGTCGCTGGGTCAGAATCCTGGAACTCCTTCGCTAACAGCAATGTGGGAGTACCTTCACCACACGGACTGCAGCGGTTCAAGAATGCGCCTCACCACCACCTTCTCGAGAGCAACTAGAGCTGGCCAATAAATGCTGGCCTTGCCAGTGATGCCGACATCCCAGGAACGAGTAAAATAATCTGTAACAGCGAGATGTTGGAGGGAGATAGAGTCACGGATCCGGGAGAGATTTTCTGAGGCTGCTGCTAAACCTCATTTAGGTCAAACACTCCTGGAACTCTCTGCCGAGGAACTCAGAGCTGCGGATCACCTTGAAAAGCATCCTAAAATTTTAAACCACAAAAAGCCCAACGTGGGCCTCGAACTCCGCCTTTGTGTCAACTGAACCCCACGAGCATGAATGGCCCAGGCGCCATCGCAGAGCTTTAACATAGAAGTTAGGAGCAGGAGTA
Organism: Somniosus microcephalus; assembly: GCF_052327205.1. Taxonomy (NCBI): domain Eukaryota; kingdom Metazoa; phylum Chordata; class Chondrichthyes; order Squaliformes; family Somniosidae; genus Somniosus; species Somniosus microcephalus. The sequence continues at coordinate 58,058,090 of NW_028225179.1, forward strand.
GGCCATTCGAGCCCTCGAGCCTGTTAATGAGATCATTTAATGAGATCATGGCTGATCATCCAAATTCAGTACCATGTCCCTGCTTTCTCCCCATATCCCTTGATCCCTTTAGCCTTAAGATATATATCGAACTCATTCTTGAATATATTTAATGAATTGGCCTCAATTGCCTTCTGTGGTGGAGAATTCAACAGGTTCACTAGTCTCTGGGTGAAGAAATGCGTCCTCAGCTCAGTCTGAAACAGTTCAGATAAGGCGACCAAAACTGCACACAATACTCAATCTGTGGTCTCACCAAGGCCCTGTAGAACTGCATCAAGACATCCTTGCTCCTGTACTCGAATCCTCTCACTATGAAGGCTAACATACCATTTCCCTTCTTAACCACCTGCTGTATCTGCATGCTTACCTTCAGCGACTGGTGCACAAGGACACCCAGGACTCGTTGCACTTCCCCTTTTCCCAAATGTTGCCGTTCAGGTAATATCTGTCTTACTGTTTTTGCCACCAAAGTGGATAACCTCGCACTTATCCACAGTATACGGCATCTGCCATGCATCTGCCCACTCACCAAACCTATCCAAATCATACTAGCGTTTCTCTGCATCCTCCGCACGCCCAGCCAGCTTTGTGCCGTCTGCAAACTTGAAGATATTACATCTAGTTCCCTCGACTAATCATTAATATATATTGTGAATAGCTGGGGTCCTAGCACAGAACCCTGCGCTACCCTACTAGTCACTTCCTGGCAATCGGAAAAAGACCCGTTTATTCCAACACTTGGCTTACTGTCTGCCAACCAATTCTCTCTCCAAATCAGTACCTTACCCCCAATCCCATTGCTTTAACTTTGCACGCTAATCTCTTATGCGGGACCTTAACGAAAGCCTTCTGCAACTCCAAATACACCACATCCACTGGTTCTCCCTTATCTATTCTAACAGTTACATCCTCCAAAAATTCCAGTAGATTAGTCAAGCATGATTTACCTTTCGTAAATCCATGTTGACTTTGTCTGATCCTGTCACAATTTTCCAAGTGCACTGCTATTACATCTTTTATAATGGACTCTAGCATTTTCCCCACTACCGATTTCAGGCTTACCAGTCTATAATTCACCTTTTTCTCTCTACCAACTTTTTTAAATAGTGGGGTTACATTAGTTACCCTCCAGTCCATGGGAACTGTTCCAAATCTAAAGAATTTTGGAAGATGACCAACAATGCATCTGCTATTTCTAGGGCCGCTTCCTTAAGTAGCCTAGGATGTAGATTATCGGGCGCTGGGGATTTATCGGCCTTCAATCCCGTCAATGTCCAATTCCCTACAAATACTGATTTCATTCCAATTCCTCCCTCTCATTAGACCCTACGTTCCCCGACATCTCTGGGAGGTTTTTTGTGTCCTCCTTTGTGAAGACAGAACCAAAGTATGTGTTTAATTGGTCAGCCATTTCTTTGCTCCCCATTATAAAATCCCCTCATTCTGACTGCAAGGGACCTACTCTTGACTTCACCAATCTTTTTCTCTTCATATATCTATAGAAGCTTTACTATCAATTTTTATGTTCCCTGAAAGCTTACTCTCATATTCTACTTTCCCCCTCTTAATTAATCCCTTTGTCCTCATTTCCTGAATGTTAAACAGTGCCTAATCCTCAGGTTTGTTGCTTTTTCTGGCCACCTTACTTGTCCTCTCCATGGATCTTATGCTATCCATAATTTCCCTTGTTAACCACGGTTGAGTCACCTTATTTGTTTTATTGTTATGCCAAACAGGGATGAAAAAATTCTGTTGTTCTTCTGTGCAATCTATAAATATTTGCCATTGCCTAACCACCGTCAACCCTTTCAGTAACGTTCCCCAATCCATCCTAAGCAACTCGTGCATCATACCATCGTAGTTTCCGTTATTTAAATTCAGGACCCTAGTCTCTGAGTCAACTACTTCACTCTCAATTTTAATGAAGAATTCTATCATGTTATGATCGCTCCTCCGCAAGGGGCCACACACAACAAGATTGCTAATTAATCGTTACTCCTTACATAATACCCAGTCTAAGATGGCCTGATCTCTAGTTGGTTCCTCGACCGATTGGTCCAGGAAACTATGCAGTATACATTTTAGGAATTCCTCCTCCACAGTATTGTTACTAATTTGGTTAGCCCAATCTATATGTAGATTAAAGTCACCTATGATAAGTGCTGTGCCCTTATTGCATGTGTCTCTAATTTCCTGTTTAGTGCCATCCCCTCCCTCAGCTTTACTGTTTGGGGGTCTGCGTACAACTCCCAGCAACGTTTTCTGCCCCTTGGTATTTCTCAGCTCTACCCATAGAGCTTCCACATCATCAGAGCTAATATCCTTCCTTACTATTGTGTTAAAGTCCTCTTTAACCATCAATGCTACCCCACCTCCTTTTCCTTTTTGCCTGTACTTCCTGAATATTGAATACCCCTGGATGTTGAATTCTCAGCCTTGGTCACCCTGGAGCCATGTCTCCGTAATCCCAATTATAGCATATCCATTTCCATCTATTTGCACAGCTAATTCATCCACCTTTTTACGTGCTCCTCGCATTAAGATACAAGGGCTTCAGGCTTGTTTTTTTAACACACTTACACCTTTTAGAATTATTAGTTACTGTAGCCCTGTTTGATTTACAGCCTTGATTTCTCTGCCTTCCACTTTTGCTTTTCTTCTTCCTATCCTTTGTTTCTATCCTTGCTTCCCTTTCCTCTGTCTCCCTGCACAGGTTCCCAACCCCGGGCTATTTTAGTTTATACCCTCCCCAAAATCACTAGCAAGCACTCCTCCTAAGACATCGGTCCCGGTCCCGCCGAGGTGCAAACCTTCCAGTTTGTACTGGTCCAGCTCCCCCAGAACTGGTTCCAATGTCCCAGGAATTTTAATCCCTCCCCCTTACACCATTCCTCTAGCTACCTATTCATCTGAAATATCCTTCTACTTCTACTCTGACTAGCACGTGGCACTGGTAGCCATCCTGAGATTACTATCTTTCAGGTCCTATATATGAATTTACCTCCTAACTCCCTATATTCAGCTTTTAGGGCATCATCCCGCTTTTTTACCTATATCGTTGGCACCTACTTGCATCACAACAACTGGCTGTTCATCCTCCCTCTCCAGAATGCCCTGCAGCCACCCGAGACATTCTTGACCCTTGCACCAGTGAGGCAACATACCATTCTGGAGACTCGTTTGCGGCCGCAGAAATGCCTATTTATTCCCCTTACAATAGAATCCCCTGTCACTGTAGCTCTCCCGCTCTTTTTCCTCCCGTCCTGTGCAGCAGTACCACCCATGGTGCCAGGAAGTTGGCTGCTGCTGCCTTCCCCCGATAAGCCATCTCCCTCAACAGTGTCCAAAGTGGTATATCTGTTTGAGAGGGGATGGCCACAGGGGACCCGTGCACTACCTGCCTGCACCTACTACTCTGCCTGGTCGTCACCCAGTCCCTTCCTGCCTATTCTGCCTTTACCTGCGCTGTGACCAACTCGTTAAAAGTGCTATCTACGATGTCCCCATCATTGCGAATGCTCCAGTATGTAACCATTCACAGCTACATCGCCGCAATGCGGTCTGCCAGTAGCTGCAGCTGGATTCATTCCCACACACATGGTCATCAGGGACCCAGGAAGTGTCCCTGATTTCCCACATATTGCAGGAGGAGCTAGCCACGGGGCCGAGCTGTGCTGCCATGACTTACACTTTAATTAATTTAAATGTAATGAAATCAAATCAATACCACTAATTACACTACAATTAAATTATATACTCAAGGCTCTTGTTTACTAGCACTCCTGCTACACACCAGAGACCATAGAAAATATAACTACAAAATTTAGGACCTTCTAAACTTTATAAACTATTAAGCTTATCTGTCAAACTATAGAGTAGTATAAATACTCACCTGGCCGTACTCACCTAATCAGCTGCTTCCTTTTGCCCGCGTCACTTTTTGAATTGTGACATGGCTCTGGAATGCCGCCACTGGTCTGCGAGATTGGTAAGCTACTTTGCTATGTTTGTTCATCTCCCTCGGTATGGGACTGCTCCAGACAATAACCAGGATGGGCCCAGTATCCATCCTCGGTCTGTGCTGATCTGGCTGAACTCACCCGGTGTGGTACTGATCCCTACTGAACAGAAAATTCCCAGGCTTCATTCCCGCCCTGCGCTGAGATCGATTATCTCACTCAGAAAGAGAGTAGGAAGGGCCGATTTTCCAACGCTGGCCTGTGCTGCATTAGCTGATGGTGTGGTACTGAGCCAGACAGAGCAGGATAGGCACAGGCTTCATTTCCCGGTCTGTGGCATGTTAGATCATCTCACGAGGTGTGCTACTGAAACATACAAAGCAGGAAAGGACCAGGCTTCATACCCGGCCTATGCTGAGTGAGCAGATATCACACAGTGTGGTACTGAGCCCCACACAGACCTGGAGGGCTCAGAATCATTCTGCGGCTTGTGGTGTGTTAGTACATATCACATGGTGTGGTACTGAGCCCTATACAGTGCAGGATGGGCCCAGGATCATTCTGTGGCTTGTGGTTTTTAGCAGATATCTCCCGGTGTGGTACTGTGCCCCACACGGAGCAGGGTGGGCCCAGGATCGTTCTGCTTCTTGTGGTGTGTTAGCTCATCTTTCTTGGTGTAGTACTGAGCCACTAAGAACAGATAAGGCCCAAGCTTCGTCTCTGCTCTGTGCTGAATAATATGATCTCAACTGCTGTCTGGTCCTGTGTAGGAGCTGCCAGATTTTTTGTAGCAACTCTCTGTGTCTGAGCAGGAGCTTCCTGGGTCTGTGCAGGAGTTGTATGGGTCTGTGTTGGAGCAGTCTGGGACTGTGTTGGAGCTGTCTGGTTCTGTGTAGGAGCTGTTTGGTCTGTGAAGGAGCAATCTGGGACATTGTAGATGTTATCTGGGTCTGCATAGGAATGTCTGGGTTCAAGTAGTAGTGTCTGGTTCGTGTAAGAACAGACATCGCTGTTGCAGTAGCTGTTTGGGTCAGTCTAGCAGTTGTCTGAATCTGTGCAACAACTGTCCGGGTCTGTGTAAGCGCTGTCTTGATCTGTGCAGGAGCTGTATGGGTCTGTGTAGGGCCTGACTCTGTCTTTGGATTGGGTCGGCCTTCTCTGGGTCTGATAAAGCTCCTTTAGCCTTTGTGGGAGCTGTCTGGGTCTACACAGGAGCTGACTGAATATTTATAAACAGACACACTCCCGAATTGTGCTGAGATTTGGTCTGCGGTCACAGCCTCTTCGTCACTTTGTGAGAGAGTTTGTGAGGTTTAACTTTACAGACAGGGAGAATTGGTAATCAGCGGCAATAGGAGCTGAGTCCGGGTGAGACAGGATTGAATCTGCCCGGTCAAGGCACTGAATGTGCGAATGTGTCAATAAACACGATGGCTGGGAGAGGGGTGGGGGACTAGGACTGACAGTAACCCCCCTATCCAATCAGAACTGGGCACAGCTGCAGAATCCAAGGGTCACTTCCAGGGCGGTTGTTGCGTCACTCGCTGCCTCCATGTCTTCTCACTGCCTTTGCTGATACATTGTCCAAATCTGAGGCCTCGCGCCAAACTAATGCAGAAACTCTGCTGCTGCACTCGGAATGGGCACCTGCTGCCTCGATACATTACCGTCCTAACAGCTCATTAACTGTCTGAGTTGAGCAGTGCTGCGCTTTAGAAGCCAGAGCTGTCTCGGCCGCTGGTAATCTGGTTATAAAGAATGGCCAGCGCTTGGTGTGATTATGGATACCTCTTGATTAGTGCTGGTTGTACCAGCGGGCTCGTTGGTTTAGGGGTATGTTTCTCGCTTCAGTTTTATTGGTTGAAATATGCGAGAGGTCCCGGGTTCAAATACTTGACCGGCCCTTATTCTGCTGTATACTTTTGACCTTGAACCGCCGTTGAAACTTCTGGAATGATGGAAGAGAAGTAGCTTAATCAATCTGCGTGCATCTCATGCGCTTTGGGAAGAGGGTCACTGCAAATATTCCGGACTAAAGGCACCTGCACAATCTACACTTTCTGTTAGTGAGTTTTGCTGGAATTTGAATTCGATCTGCAACCTGCTCTGGACTTTTATCTAACTGAAGCAATTTAAAGAAATATTTGCATTTATATAGAGCTTTTCACGACCACCGGACATCCCAAAGCACTTTACAGCAAATGAAGTACTTCTGTGCATCACTTTGGTAATGTTGGAAACGCGGCAGCCAATTTACACACCGAAAGCTCCCACATACAGCAATGTGATGATAACCAGACAATCATTTTGTTGTTATGCTAATTGAGGGATAAATACTTGTACTTCTTGCAATTTAATATACTGTATTCGCTGCTCACAATGCGGTCTCCTCTACATTGGGGAGACCAAACGCAGATTGGGCGACCGCTTTGCAGAACACCTCCGTTCAGTCCGTAAGAATGACCCTGAGCCTCCGGTCGCCTGTCACTTTAATTCACCGCTTCACTCCCACTCTGATCTCTCTGTCCTCGGCCTATTGCATTGTTCCAATGAAGCTCAACGTAAGCTCGAGGAACAGCACCTCATCTTTCGATTGGGCACTTTGCAGCCCGCCGGACTCAGCATAGAGTTCAACAATTTCAGATAATTATCCTCGCCCCCATTTTTCATGCAGTATGGTTTTTGCCATTCCATTTGCAACATTTTATCTTTCGTGCCTTACTAAAGTACAGGGTGTTCTTTCAATTCCTTCCTCCCCTCCTAACCGCCCCCCTGTCTCTGCACCTGCTTATTATCTATTACATATCCAGCTTTTTCCAGTTCTGATGAAGGGTCCCAGACCTGAATCGTTAACTCTGTTTCTCTCTCCACTGATGCTGCCTGGCCTGCGGAGTATTTCCAGCATTTTCTGTTGTTATTGCCCAGGATGATTGATGTCCCAGTCTTATTCAGTTAGCAGACAGTCATTAAGGTAAATAATGATTGAGACTGTGGAGGACACATTTTTCACACCTACCCGCACTGATCACAAGATCCTTACCTATGAGGAAGGACATTCAGCACATTCTAATTCAGCCCTCCAGAACAACCGTAGTCTTCACCCCATTGCTTAAGCCAGTTGTTTCCTGAATCATTCCAGGGCTTTCACTCCCATCGTTCCTCCTGGAGTCCATTCTAAATGTTGATCACTCTCCTGCTATCAGGCCTAAAGAGTTCATTTTTACTTCTGAGCATGTTCCGCCTTGTTCTTTCTCCCATGGTGTAATTTAAACTAGTATTCAGCATGAGTTACTTACTCGTATATCTGTTGTAGTACCATGTCACAGATGCATCCGTTCTAGGCTGAAATGTCCATGGTGTCGCTGTCAACTCAAACCGGATAAAATCCCTCCCTCCGTGTATGTTTGTTCTACAGGATCGGCGTGTGTCTGGTAGTGCTGCTCCCTCCTCTGGTCGCTGCCCAGTATTGCACCACGTTGTGACGGCGGCAGTTTGGTAGAGGACCTTTGTCTTATGCATGTTTAGTGTAAGGCCCATGCTCTCGTACACTTCGGTGAAGGTGTTGATGATGGTTTGGAGTTCGACCTCCGAGTGTGCACAGACGCAAGCGTCGTCTGCATAATATAATTCCACAACAGAGGATGGGACGGCATTGGATCTGGATGGAGGCGACGGAGGTTGAACAGTTTCCCATTTGTTCTGTAAATTAGCTCCACTCCAGCGGGTGGAGCATTGCAGCAAGGAAGATCGAGAAGAGCATTGGTGCGATGACACAGCCTTGGTTGACCCGGTCCATACATGAATTGGATCTGTGGTGGAACTGCTAGTCAGGATCACGGCTTGCATGTCGTCATGAAGCAGGCAGAGGATGGTGACAAACATTGAAGGGCAGCCGAATTTGAGGAGGACACTCCATAATCCCTCATGCTTGACAGTGTCGAAGGCCTTTGTGAGGTCAAAGAAGGCCATGTACAACAGTTGGTGCTGTTCCCTACATGTCTCTTGTAATTGACGTGTGGCGAACATCATGTCTATTGTGCCCTTAGTGAGCGGAATCCGCATTGCGTCTCTGGGAGGAGCTCTTCAGTCACTGGGAGAAGGTGATTGAGGAGCATTCTTGCGATGAGTTTCCCTGTGGCAGACAGCAGGGAAACTCCTCTGTAATTATTGCAATTGGACTTGTCACCTTTCTTGAAGATGGTCACAATTACGGTGTCTCTGAGATCCCCTGGCATGCTCTTCACCTTCCAGATATGAGAAATTAGTTCATGAATTCCTGACAGTAGTGCTTCTCCGCCTTGTTTTAGCACCTCGGCTGGGATTCCATCTGCTCCTGACGCCTTCTTGTTCTTCAGCTGTTGGATGGCCTTTTCAAGCTCTTGCCGGGCTGGGGTTGTGCTGAAGTGCTGGCGGATAGCATGCTGCAGGATGGAGTTGAGGACACTCGCGTTGAAGACAGAGTCTTGGTTAAGGAGATCTACGAAGTGCTCCTTCCAGCAGACACTGACTGACTCCCTGACATTGATGAGTACCTTTCCGTTCTTAGCACTCACTGGGGTAGGGCCTTGGGTGCTTGGGCCATAGGTGGTCTTGACTGCGTTAAAGTATCACACATGTCGTGGTTGTCGGCTAGCTGCTGGATCTCCTGCGCTTTCTCCACCCACCATCTGGTCTTTAGGTCGCGAGTTTTTTGATGAACCTCGGCCTACCGTCTGTAGAGCTGCTTTCTTGCTCTCGAGTTCTGTTGCTGTTTCCAGATCAGGAATGCCTTGTGCTTGCAGCTTATTAGGGCCTGGATCTGCTGATCTCTCTCGTCGAACCAATCTTGGTGTTTCCTAGTCGAGTGACCGAACGTCTCTTCACAGGTGTTGATTATGAAGGTCTTGAGTAGAGACGAGGTGCTGTGGAGACTCTGTGTCTCTGCATCACTGGGAGTCGTCGGCTTTGTTGTGAGGCTCAGGCTGAATATGGCTTTCTTAGTGTGGTCTTTGAGTGCTCCAGCATTGATTTTCCTGCGGCATTGTTTCTGTTGCCGCCGCTGTTTTGGGGCTATGTTAATGGAGATGACGGAATGGATCAGGCGGTGGTCTGTCAAGCAGTCGTCAGTTCCTGTCATGGCGTGGGTGATGCGGGAGTTCTTGTGATCCCTCGCTCAGACGATGATGTAGTCCAGCAGATGCCAGTGCTTGGAACGAGGATGCTGCCATAAAGCCTTATACTTAACTCTCTGCGCAGTATTGCAACAATCGCTCCCTCTGTTGGCTGCTGCGCAGTATGGCTGTGTATGTTCGAACCTGGTACAACTTCGATCTCTGCTTCCAGCTGTCAACAACTCAAATGGATGCAGTTGCTCGCCACGAGCGGAGCTCCAGGAATAGAAGGAGTAACAGGACTGTTTCTTGAGCCAGTCTGCTGACAGCTAATGTAGGGTAAAGTTAAATGAGAAGGAAGGGAACAGAATACAGGAACTTAAGAACGGGAGCAGTCCATTCAGGCCTCTGCCTACTGGGACATTCAATTAGATCATGACTGATCTGCACCTCACCTACATTTTTCGGCCTTTCCTCCATAGAACGTGATCCCCTTACCTATTAACAATGTGTTGATCTCACGCTTGAAAGCAATCTCGGACTTATCGGGGAGAAAGTTCCAGATTTCTATAAACCTTTGTGTGAAAAGATGTTTTTGGATTTGACTTTTGAATGGAGCGGCTCTAATTTTAAGTTTTCTCCCCTTTTACATGATCCCCAAGCAGTATAAATAGTTTATCTCTATCTACCCTATTAAAGCTATTAACATTTTGAATACCACAGTCAAATCACCCCTCAATCTTTCAAGCTCAAGCAAACAGAAGCCAAATTAGTACAATCAACCCTCATAATTTAACGCTGTAAACCTCGGTGTTAATCTGCTAAATCTGCGCTGCACCAATCCAAGGCCAATATATCCTTGCTGCATGCGGTGCCCAGAACAGAACACAATACGCCAGAGGTGGTCAAACTAGAACTTTATAAACTGGAGAATATCTTCATCCACTTTTATATTTCAGCCCCCTTGAGATAAAGGCCAACCTGCTTTGTAAAGGGTGCAGAGGAGGGCCACTAGACTTATTCCCAGTGTACAGCATCTTAGTTATCAAGATAGGCTAAATGAGTTGAGACTCTATAGAGACACATAGATTTAGGTTTGGTCTGTTGGAGGTTTGTAAGATGGTAAAGTTAATATATTTTTTTCGGGTTGATATTCTGTTCGAGTTAAATAGGCCAGGGAGGACCTGGGGTGACAATTTTAAGTTATGTAAGGCCACTTCTAGGTTCGGTGTCAGGAGGTGGTTCTTTTCTCAGAGAATAGTGGAGCCCTGGCACAATCTGCCGGCTCGGGCAGTGGTCATCGATTCTCAGCAATAGGAGGGGGTCAAGCATAGATCCTTGGGCTCACCAGAGATAATGGTGCGGGAGCGGCAATTGAAGCCATTGCAGGTGATTCGCTGGCTACGACTGGATAGATAAGAATGGAACCAGGCGAGTGCAGTCCCGCCCAGCTGGTGGGCGGTGTGGAGGCGTTGGAGAAGCATGGTGTGGTGATCCGTGTCAAATGCTGCAGACAGTTTGGGAAGGGTGAACAGGGATAGTTTACCCTTTGACACAGTCGCATAGGATGTCGCTTGTAACTTTGATAAGATCCATTTCGTTACTGTGGTAGGGCAGACACGTGATTGGATGTTTAAAAGAGGGAGTTCCGGTATAGATGGACACGGAATTGGAAGCCGACAGGTTGTTGAAGAGGAAAGGGACGTTGGAGAGGGGGCGGTAGTTTGCAAGGGCGCACAACAGCAATGGAAATATAAATACTATTAAAAGAGCCTTTTTTGGAATGAAAAGCGTCATTGCGAGTAATGAGGCAGGACGAGGTTTGGCATGAATATAATTTCCCGCTAAATCACCTCTATTCTTCTCTCTGTTGGACATTTTATTCGAAGTGTGTAGAGCGACCGCGACAAGAATCGAACCTGAGAACACCATCAATCAAATTCTTATCCATTAGCGGATTGGCTGTTCTTTTATTCAGGACTGATGCTTCAATCTTCACAAACTGTGATTGTCTTTGTTTCAGCTCTATTATTTGCGCGGCGCAGTTACCAGCGGCTCCTGGGTCTCGGCATCTGATTCTCGCTTTTCCTTTTAACTGATAAAATGCGTGAGGTCTCGGGTTCCTGCCCCAGTCCATGCGCTTCCTTCTCGCCGGCTACTCTGTCATTTTTCTGCTACCTTCTGGAACACTCATAGCCTCTCAACCAGTCTTCAAAATCACCTCAAACCCTAAAATTATACCGCAGCTTCTCGGAGAGATGTGTCTGATCCTCTCATTCATTTGTTTGTACAAACCTCGGGAAAAGCCAGAGGTGGAAATGATTTACAGGAAAATCATCGAAACATATCTTCAAGTCTCGCGTTCACCCATAAAGAAACACAAACTTACGGACTCAGAATCTTCCAGTGTAATCGTCTCTGTGGGGCAATGAATAGCGCATTGGACTGCTAGTTAAATGGTGGAAAGATTATTCAAAAGATTGTGGGTTCTAGTTTCAACAGAGTCGCTGTTCAGTCAGGTTGCGGTGATGAACTTGTGCAGCAAAACCACAACTCGTTCATTGATGCCCTTCACGGAATGGGAATCGCCAATGAGGCCGCTTGAATTGTGATTAATTAACATGTCAGCTTCAATCTGCGCACCTCCTGGAAATATTTTCTTTACTCCATGTGTGCTGTTTCGACACACCTTGTGCCTTCTGTCCTCTGGAGATCAAATATTCTCTGGAGAAAAGACAATCCGACCTTCTGGAAGGGTACAAAGACATCATCTGAACCTGGGAACCTCTTTCATATCAATAAAGGAAACCCCCCGAGCGTGAATCAGACCCCGAGACCAACGAGCCACTGGAAACGAAGCCGTAACATTTTGCTGCCACCCACAGCCGATCAGCCATTCTTTCAGACCGCTCCTGTCCATCCGATCCCGCTTTCTTATACAATGTTCAACAATATCAAGCGGTTCACCAAATATTTCAAGTCAACAACATTAGCCTCACTTCACCAGATTCGGTTTGAATGTCAGGATTTTACTTTTCTGAATTACTTTCCCTGCCGTCTCAGTCATTATTTATTTCTTTACCGTTTTCTGCTGGGGATGCAGGTTTGGGGCAATTCCATCCGGGGTGATATTGTCTTCCAAATGACTGACACAAAGCGCAATTTGCTGTGAGGCCGAAATAGCTCAGTTGGGAGAGCGTTAGACTGAAGATCTAAAGATTCAATCCTGGGTTTCGGCAGTTTTATATTATTTTCTGTCTCTTTGGTCCGATTCTCGAATGGAACGATTTATTCTGAAATTCTTTATCCGGCACTGAAGGTATGGGTTTGAATAGGGAAAGAAAGACTTGCATTTATATAGCGCCTTTCACCACCACCGGACGTCTCAAAGCGATTTTACTGCCAATGAAGTACTTTTGAAGTGGAGTCACTGTTGTAATATAGGAAACGCAGCAGCCAATTTGCGCACAGCAAGCTCCCACAAACAGCAATGTGATAATGACCAGATCATCTGTTTTTGTTTTGTTGGTTGAGAGACATCAAGAGTGGGAAATATTTATATCCTCAGTATTTAGCTTTTACTTCTCGATCTCCTTCTGCACTTTTCTCTGTTTTTTTCTCTCTCGGTTCCGGGTGAACATTAGATTTGATGCATTTGTCCTAAACTGATGCCTTTTGCACTACTCGGGGCTGTCCGACACGCTTTGTCTTTCTGTTACTGCTTGTGACCATTAACGGGAACAGGCCGCCAGGTAAACATGTATCAGCAAACCAAAGAAAGACAAATAAACAGAAAGATGTGTTACTCGGCCCCAGAGCAAAGGTGCAATGGATGTTATTTAAAATAATTTCCCCTGACATTGTGTGTTTTTTGTGAGGCGTTATTTACACCACCTCTAACCAACTGAGCTGACGGCCCCAAAGACTCACCAGGAGTGGGTGCGAGCCCCAGGCTGGGCGGTTTGTGTTTCACTTCTCAGACTAGGTGACAGAGTTACTGCACAAACAATGAACACACAACATCCCCTAAATATTGTTCCAAAATAACATGAAATTTGCCGAATAAAAATTGAATGTGTAACTGGAAAGTAACAGAAAAAGAGCACTTAATTCAGAAAAACACTACTTCCCTTCATTCAAACACTGCCCTGCTATAAATCCAGGATCTGACAGTCGTGAAGTTTCTGTGAGTGCGACGTTGATTTCGAACATGCAGCTTTTGAAGGGAGTCAGACGGGCTCCCCTTGTGACACAATGAACGGATTGAAGTCGGGTCCATAGGAGGGAGATCGGTGCTCTCGGAGTGCGAGAGGTGGAAGCGGCAGCAGCCACACCGGCTCAACAACAGCGCAGGATCCCCGCTCTCTAATCCAGCCGCTGCCGGTCCGGGTCTGAGCCGGGTCTTTATTGAACGGGTCCTATCCCGGTGCAGCTCACGCACAGTCTCAGGAATCCTACCGCTGACAGAGTCACTTCTTTAAACCTTGTTTAGATTCAGTGAATCCTCATCTGACATCCGCTGTCAGTTCAGTACTTTATTTAAACCGACACTCGGAGCTCTGTTTTGCAGGGTGCCGGCTGTTTAGGTATTTCTCAGTCCCACTAATCCTATTAATAACACTTTTTGCAGATAACTGATGGCTGGGGACTGCAAGCACTCCCGGTTTAAACAGACACAGAATGATCCGGGACTGAGAGCTCTGCCGTTTAAAATAGTCACAGACTGATCCGGGACTGTGAGCACTCCCGGTTCGAACAGACACAGAGTGATTCGCAACTGACCACGGACTCGCCCATTATAGACAGGTCTGATTTTCAATGCTTATGAAATCGATGGCAACATGAATCGGGCTGTTTCTTTAACGCGCGTCCGATTACGATGCCCGGTTTTTTCCTGGTCGCCAAGTTGAAAGTTTACTCCATTATCATTTTTCCCTTTATCTCCGACATTTCATTCCAGCCAAATGAACTGAGTTTAGGTGTCAGCCCTGGCTCAGCGGTAGCAAACTCAAGCCCCTCTCTAGTGAATTAAGCACATAATCCAGGCTGACACTCCAGTGCAGTACTGAGGTAGTGCTGCACTGTCGGTGGGGCCGTCTTTCTAGTAACATGTTAAACCGGGGCCTAAGATCCCATGGGAGTATGCCGAAAAGAATGAGGATTTCTCGCCCGTTATTTATCTCTCAACCAAAGAAACTAAAACCGAAAATCTCGTCATTAAGGTTGATAAATATTTTTGAAATTGCATTGCCTCCTAAAGGAGTAATTTATGTTTCTGCTCCCTAATCATTTGCCTCTGTTCCCGCTACTCTTTCATTCGGTGACAATCTCAGCAGAAGAAAGGAAGAGTTCTACAATCTCCGAATCGCGATCTCTGCTCCACCTTCATTCAAGAAGTTGAAGAATTCCAGTGGTCTCTTTTAATTTTAACAAGATATGAGTAATGCATGGGGCACAGGCCAGGAGCACCAGGGCGGTTTTGACGAAATTGCATTTCAAAGCACATCTTACATAGTATTCAGTGAAATGCTCAGAAAATATATCAGCACCAAACGTGCAACCCAATAACGACAAGGATGGGATTCGAACGCTCGCGTGTAGCGCACAACGGATTAGCAGTCCATCGCCTAAAACTCTCGGCCACCTCGTCTCTCCAATGCACCGCGCTCAGCCATACAATTTCCTGCTTTTTGCATCTAAGCAGAAATACTCTGAGAGAAAGTCCACTTCACCTCTTATCCTGCCCGTGCACACAGATCTACACTTCTAGTCACACCATCCTGACCCTGGCCACGGACTACATCTGAATTAATTAATCTAATTGGTGTGACTACCTCGTGATACACAGAGTCCAGGTAACTCTCCCCCTCCCTGATGTGTCTCAGTATTTGAAGCTCGGACTCCAGCTCTTCAACACGGAGCCGGAGTTCCTCGAGCAGCCAACACTTACTGCAAATGTGATCACCGTGAGCATCAATGATGTCCACCAGCTCCCGCATACTGCAGCAGCAACACATCACCTGATTGATGTGCCTCAATAATTCCGAGACTCGATGTTAGCGAAACAAAACAAGGCTTTTATTAACTTAGAAGGTAACACGCAGTGGAGAGAGGTATATCCATCTGGAGGTCTGCAGTACTGGATATGAGGCCAGACTGAGCTTGCTTACATAGGGGCCAGGTATGGGCGGAGCCCTACACACAATACATTACAATATACAATACAATGGTGAGGAGACGGAACTGAGGTAAGGGAACTGAAACCTGAAACCAACCACAGTCACAGGCAGCGATGAATGGAATATTTCATCATATTCACCCCTTCTATAGATTTAGTCTGCTCGGGGGTTTGATAGTCCTCTGCGACCGACGTGGCTGTTGTGGTGTCGCGGGTGTCGGCTGGGTGTCCCCGGTGGCCTCCTGGGTCTCTGCCGGGGGTGCCGCCAGGGTTGTTGAAGGGGTAGTTGGTGGGGGTGCCGTTGGTCGATGTTCTTCCGGGTGTGATGAAAGAGTAGTGGGTGGGTGAGAGTTGCTGTGATCGTTGTTGTTGCTATTGCCATGGTTGTTGTCGTTACCGGCTGGGGCGACGTCTTTTATGGACACGGTGTCCTCCCTTCCGTCAGCGTGCCGGACATACGCGTATTGGGGGTTGGCGTGGAGTAGGTGCACTGGCTCCACGAGAGGATCCGTCTTGTGGCCCCTCACATGCCTTCACACGAATACCGGACCTGGGGTGGAGAGCCATGATGGCATGGATACGCCTGAGGTGGATTTCCGGGGAAAGACAAACATTCGTTCATGAGGCGTGGCATTAGTGGCAGTACACAATAGCGACCGTATCGAATGGAGCACATCTGAGAGGACTTCCTGCCAGCGGGAGATAGGGAGGCCCTTGGTCCTTAGAGCTAGAGTGACTGCTTTCCATACTGTCCTGTTCTCTCGCTCCACTTGACCATTACCCCGGGGGTTGTAGCTGGTGGTACGGCTCATGGCGATCCCCCTGGACAGCATGTACTGGCGTAGCTCTTCATTCATGAAGGATGCCCCCCTATCCGTATGGATGTAGCTCGGCATACCGAACAGGCAGAACAGGCTGTTGAGGCATTTAATGACCGTGGCGCTAGTCATGTCTGGGCAGGGGAAGGCGAATGGGAAACGGGAGTATTCGTCCACGATGTTCAGGAAGTAAACATTGCGGTCGACTGACGGGAGGGGGCCCTTGAAATCTAAGCTGAGCCGCTCAAAGGGCCGTGTAGCTTTGATTAAGTGGGCTCTATCTGGGTGGTAGAACCGAGGCTTGCACTCAGCGCAAGTGCGGCAGTTCCTGGTCAGAGACCGAACTTCCTCAATCGAGTAGGGTAAGTTACGGGACTTTATGAAGTGGAACAGCCGCGTGACCCCTGGGTGGCAGAGGTCGTTGTGGAGGGTCTGTAGCCGATCCGCGGTGGCGCTGGCACACATCCCTCGTGAGAGGGCGTCAGGGGATTCGTTAAGGGCCCCTGGCCGGTAAATGATGTCATACTCGAAGGTGGAGAGCTCGATCCGCCACCTAAGAATCTTATCATTTTTAATCTCCCCCCTCTGTTTATTATTGAACATAAATGCTACCGACCGCTGGTCGGTAAGTAGGGTGAAGCGTTTGCTGGCTAGGTAGTGGCGCCAGTGGCGCACTGCCTCCACGATGGCTTGGGCCTCCTTTTCTACGGAGGAGTGTCTGATCTCGGGCCCTTGGAGGGACCTCGAGAAGAAAGCTACGGGCCGCCCCGCCTGGTTGAGGGTGGCCGCCAAGGCAAAGTCAGACGCATCACTTTCCACTTGAAAGGGAGTGTTCTCGTCCACTGCCTGTAGCGTGGCCCGCTCAATATCCTGCTTAATGCTTTTGAAGGCGGCGTGGGCCTCAGCCGAGAGCGGAAAAGAGGGTGCTTTCAAGAGGGGGCGGGCTTTGTCGGAGTAGTTGGGGACCCATTGGGAATAATAAGAAAATAACCCCAGGCACCTTTTCAGGGCTTTGGGAGTGTTGGGCAGGGGCAGCTCCCATAGGGGGCGCAATCGGTCGGGGTCTGGTCCGATTTCCCCATTCTCCACCACGCTGCCTAGTATGCAGAGACGCGTGGTGTTGAAAACACAATTGTCCTTGTTGTAGGTGAGGTTGAGTTTTTGTGCGGTTTTCAGGAACCTCTCGAGGTTCGAGTCGTGATCCTGCTGGTTGTGACCGCAGATGGTGACGTTGTCGAGGTAGGGGAAGGTTGCCTGCAAGTGGTGGTCATCGACCATGCGGTCCATCTCCCTCTGGAAGACCGAGACCCCATTCGTCACCCCAAAGGGGACTCTGAGGAATTGGTAGAGGCGTCCGTTCGCCTCGAAGGTGGTGTACGGGCGATCCTCTGGTCTGATAGGGAGCTGGTGGTACGCTGACTTGAGGTTGATGGTGGAGAACACCCGGTATTGGGCGATTTGGTTCACCATTTCTGATATGCGGGGTAGTGGGTAGGTGTCTAGTTGGGTGTACCTGTTGATCGTTTGGCTATAGTCGATCACCATCCGTTTCTTCTCGCTACCCCTTACCACTACCACTTGGGCACGCCACGGGCTGTTGCTGCGTTCAATAATGCGCTCTTTCAGGAGCCTGTCTACCTCGGTCGCGATAAACCGCCTGTCCTCCCAGCTGTACCTCCTGCTTTTGGTCGCTATTGGCCGGCAGTTAGGGGTAAGGTTCGCGAATAGCGAAGGCGGCTTTGCCTTCAGGGTAGCCAGACCGCACACTGTGAGGGGCGGCTGGGACCCACCGTACTTGAGCGTGATGCTTTGGTGGTTGCACTGGAAATCCAGGCCCAAGATCACGCTCGCACATAGATTCTTCATGATTAATACTTTAAAATTATCGTATACAGTTCCGTTAACGGACAATTGTACCATGCAGTAACCCAGAATGGTCGATGTCTGGGTTTTATCAGCCATAGAGATGGTACCCTGAGTAGGGACCACCTTTAGGGAGAGTTGTTGTGCCAGTTCAGGGTGGATAAAACTCTCCGTGCTTCCACTGTCAATTAAACATTTAACCCGGCACCCGTTTACCTCGATGTCCACCATTGATTTGGATAGCGGGTGCGGCCTGGTCTGGTCCACTGTGACCGATGCCACTGTAGGGCCCTGATCGAGACAAGATGGCGTCCACGCTGTCTGCTCATGAGATGGCGGACCCCACGAGGTCGGGCAAGATGGCGTCCAAGATGGCCGCTCCCACGGCGCACACGCGGCGGTGGCGGGTTTTCCGGCGTGTTTCCCTCTGCACACCTTCCAGAAGTGCCCCTTCTTACCGCGCTTAAAGCAGGTGGTGCCTTTCGCCGGGCACAGGTTTCTGGTGTGCTTTGGCTGCCCGCAGAAGTAGCAGTTGGGTCCCCGACGCATCGCGGCTGTCGTAGGGCTTCTGGGGGGAGAGCAGGGCCCCGACGGTGTCGGGCTGCCGGGCGGGGAAGATGCCTTCCAAGATGGCGGCGCCCTTGTTGCACACGTGGCAGCGTGGACGGTGCGGGCTGAAGATTAGGCGTCCGAGTTTCTCTGGGCCACATCCAGGGATCGCGCGGTGTCCGCAGCCTGTTTCACGTCCAATCCCGTTTTTTCCAGCAGTCTCTGCCGGATGTAAGTGGAGCTGAGGCCTGTGATAAAGGCATCGCGAACAAGCTCGTCAGTGTACACTGCGGCTTTTTCATCTTGGCACTTGCAGTCTTTGCCAAGCATTTTCAGGGTGCCTAGGAACTCCTCCACCGATTCCCCAGGTCGCTGTGCGCGAGTAGCGAGCAGATGCCTAGCATACACCTCATTCGTAGGCTGCTGGTAATGCACCTTTAAGATGTCGCAGGCAGCCAGGTACGTGTCGGCGTCTTGGATGAGGGGGTAAACCCGGTGGCTTACCCAATTCCGCAGAATTCCGAGTTTCATACTCGCAGCGTCTGTAGCGTCTTTGATGGCTGCGGAATAGTCCAGGAAGAATTCCATACACATAAACCAGTGTCCGAAGCATGTCGATGCGTCCGAAGCATGCTGGTCCAAATCCAAACGTTCGGGTTTTAGGAGTTGATCCATTGTGTTGAAAAATAAGTTAATAAAATTGATGTGCCTCAATAATTCCGAGACTCGATGTTAGCGAAACAAAACAAGGCTTTTATTAACTTAGAAGGTAACACGCAGTGGAGAGAGGTATCTTCCATCTGGAGGTCTGCAGTACTAGATATGAGGCCAGACTGAGCTTGCTTACATAGGGGCCAGGTATGGGCGGAGCCCTACACACAATACATTACAATATACAATACAATGGTGAGGAGACGGAACTGAGGTAAGGGAACTGAAACCTGAAACCAACCACAGTCACAGGCAGCGATGAATGGAATATTTCATCACACTGATCTCCCATTCTATGTAATTAATTAAATTTATTGATATTATTCTTAAATATCCTCTGCCTCGATTCTAGATGGTGAATATCGCACCTTAGAAACTATAAACCAAAGTGATTTAAGCTTAAAAAGGGAGAAATACTTACCAACCAATCACTTACCCGCTTTCTGGTGACGTCACACTTGGATTACTTTTTACCTCTCTCCTCCCACACTGGAGACTGGTAAACCTACCTGGGTCTCTGGGACTTTTATAGCCCCGCACTGCCGCTCAGGATTCCTGCCGACGCTGTGAGGCATTATCTGGTCTCTGGGACTTTTATAGCCCCGCACTGCCGCTCAGGATTCCCGCCGACGCTGTGAGGCATTATCTGGTCTCTGGGACTTTTATAGCCCCGCTATGCCGCTCAGGATTCCCGCCGACGCTGTGAGGTCTTACCTGGTCTCTGGGACTTTTATAGCCCCGCTCTGCCGCTCAGGATTCCCGCCGAAGCTGTGAGGTCTTACCTGGTCTCTGGGCCTTTTATAACTCCGCTCTGCCGCTCAGGATTACCGCCGGTGCTGTGAGGTCTTACCTGGTCTCTGGGACTTTTATAGCCCCGCTCTGCTGCTCAGGATTCCCGCCGACGCTGTGAGGCCTTACCTGGTCTCTGGGACTTTTAAAGCCCCGCTCTGCCGCTCAGGAATCCCGCCGACGCTGTTAGGCCTTACCTGGTCTCTGGGACTTTTATAGCCCCGCTCTGCCGCTCAGGATTCCCGCTGACGCGGAGAAAATTTTGAGCTGCTTCAAGGAAATTGCTCGAAAAAAGAAGTGGATTGAGGAAAAGATAAACATATTCCAACTGAATGAACATGTCCTCTACGAGCTGGGTTCGCACGAGCACAGGGAAACTCAATGCAACTTAAAGCAGCATACCGGCGGCTCGTTGGTCTAGGAGTATGATTCTCGCTTAGGAAATTTCTGTGTTTAAAGTGCGAGAGGTCCCGGGTTCAAATCCCGGATGAGCCTCGTTGCATTTAGTTAAACTCAACAACTCCGTCATCCAAGCTGAAATCGCTCTACTTTAAAAAAAACCCGGAATGATCGGGAACTGGTAGCTCTGCCGTTTTTAACAGACACAGAATGCTCCGCGACTGTGAGCACTCCCGATTCGAACAGACCCAGAATGATTCGCAACTGACCACGACCCCGCCCATTATAGACAGGTCTGATTTTCAATTCTTATGAAATTGATGGCAACATAAATCGGGCTGTTTCTTTAACGGGCGGCCGATTACGGTGCCCGGTTTTTTCCTGGACGCCAAGTTGAAGGTTTACTCCATGATCATTTTTCCCTTTATCTCCGACATTTCACTCCAGCCAAATGAACTGAGTTTAGGTGTCAGCCCTGGCTCAGCGGTAGCAAACTCATGCCCCTCTCCAGAGAATTAAGCACATAATCCAGGCTGACACTCCAGTGCAGTACTGAGAGGTGCTGCACTGTTGGTGATGCCATCTTTCTAGTAAGATGTTAAACCGTGGTCTCAGATCCAATGGGAGTATGCCGAAAAGAACGAGGGTTTCTCGCCCATTATTTATCACTCAACCAAACAAACTAAAACAGAAAATCTCGTCATTAAGGTTGATAAATATTTTGGAAATTGCATTGCCTTCTAAAGGAGAAATTTATGTTTCTGCTCCCTAATCATTTGCCCCTGTTCCCGCAAGACTTTCATTCGGTTCCAATCTCAGAAGGAGGAATAGAGGGTCCTTCAATCTCCGAATCGGGATCTCTGCTCCACCTTCCTTCAAGAAGATGAAGAATTCCAGTGGTCTCTTTTAATTTTAACAACATATCAGCAATGCAGGAGCACCAGGGTGGTTTTGACAAAATTGCATATCATAGCATATTTTACAGTGAAATGCACAGAAAGTGTATCAGCATCAAACGTGTAACAATAACGACGAGGATGTGATTCGAACCCTCGTGTGCAGTTCACAACGGATTAGCAGCCCATCGCCTAAACTCTCGGCCACGTCGTCTCTCCAATGCACCGCGCTCAGCCATACCATTTCCTGCTTTTTGCATCTAAGCAGAAATACCCTGAAAGAAATTCCACTTCACCGCTTATCCTGCCCGTGCACACAGATCTACAATGTTGAAACTGTACAATCAGCTTAATGTAAGCAAAAGGCCTTCCGCTGCTTCAGGTGAGGGACTGTCAAAAATGATCGGTTTGAAGCCAGAATCAGAGACGCACAGTTAATTAACCGACCGCGGCAGGACTCGAATCTGCAATCTTCTGATAACTGAAAAATTCGTAACCGAATTCAGAAGCCTTCATCCGTTAGGCCACGCGGCACCTGATGCTGCTAACCCTCTTTGTTATGGAGCGAATTTTGAGCTGCTTCAAAGAAATTGCTCGAAAAAAGAAGTGGATTGAGGAAAAGATAAACATATTCCAACTGAATGAACATGTCCTCTATGAGCTGGGTTCGCACGAGCACAGGGAAACTCAATGCATCGTAGAACAGCGTACCGGCGGCTCGTTGGTCTAGGGGTATGATTCTCGCTTAGGGAATTTTGCTGCTTAAAATGCGAGAGGTCCCGGGTTCAAATCCCGGACGAGCCCCGTTGCATTTAGTTAAACTCAACAACTCCGTCATCAAAGCTGAAATCGCTGTACTTTAAAAAAAAAAGGGAATGATCCGGGACTGGGAGCTCCGCCGTTTTTAACAGACACAGAATGATCCGGGACTGTGAGCACTCCCGGTTCGAACAGACCCAGAATGATTCGCAACTGACCACGACTCCGCCCATTATAGACAGGCCTGATTTTCAATGCTTTTGATATCGATGGCAACATAAATCGGTCTGTTTCTTTAACGGGCGGCCGATTACGATGCCCGGTTTTTTCCTGGACGCCAAGTTAAAGGTTTACTCCATTATTATTTTTCCCTTTATCTCCGACGTTTCACTCCAGCCAAATGAACTGAGTTTAGGTGTCAGCCCTGGCTCAGCGGTACCAAACTCAAGCCCCTCTCCAGAGAATTGAGCACATAATCCAGGCTGACACTCCAGTACATGGCTGATCCGAACATAGCTTCATGTCCACTTCCCTGCCCTCTCCCCGTAACCCCTAATTCCCTTATCTGCTAGGAAACTGTCTATCTCCGTTTTAAATCTATTTAATGTTGCAGCTTCCACAGCTGCCTGGGGTAGCAAATTCCATAGATTTACCACCCTCTGTGTAAAGAAGTTTCTCCTCATCTCAGTTTTGAAAGGGCAGCCCCTTATTCTCAGATTATGCCTCTAGTTCTAGCCTCACCCATCAGTGGAGACATCCTCACCACATCCACCCGATCAATCCCCCTCACAATCTTATATGTTTTGATAAGATCGCCTCTCATTCTTCTGAACTCCAATGAGTAGAGGCCCAACCTACTCAACCTTTTGGCATACTCTCATGGGATCTGAGGACTCGGTTTAAGGTCTTACAAGAAAGATGGGTCGCCGACAGTGCAGCACAACCTCAGTACTGCACTGGAGAGTCAGCCTGGATTATGTGCTCAAGTCCCTGGAGAGGGGCATGAGTTTGCTGCCGCTGAGCCATGGCTGACACCTAAACTCAATTCATTCGGCTGGAGTGAAATGGCGGAGATATAGGGAAAAATAATAATGAAGTAAACCTTCAACTTGGCGTCCAAGAATAAACCTGGCATCTTAATCGGTCGCCCGTTATAGAAAAAGCCCGATTTATGTTGCCATCGATTTCATAAGCATTGGTAATCAGGCCTGTCTATAATGGGCGGAGTCGTGGTCAGTTGCGAATCACTCTGTGTCTTTTTGAAAAGGGAGTGCTCACAGTCCCGGTTCACTCTGTGACCATTTAAATTGGCAGAGCTCACAGTCCCGGATCATTCTGTGTCTGCTTAATCCGGGAGTGCTTCAAGTGCCTGGCCATCAGTTAGCTGCAAAAGGTGTTATTAATGGGAGTAGTGTGACTGAGAAATACCTAAACAGCCGGTACCCTGTATAACAGAGCTCCGAGTGTCGGTTTAAATAAACTACCGAACTGACAGAGCAGAGGACAGATGAGGATTCACTGAATCTAAACAAGGTTTAAAGAAGTGATTATATCAGCGGTAGGATTCCTGAGACTGTGTTGAGCTGCACCGGGGTCGGACTCGTTCAATAAAGACCCGGCTCAGACCCGGACCGGCAGCGGCTGGATTAGAGGTCGGGGTTCCTGCCCTGTTGTTGAGGCGGTCTGGCTGCTGCTGCTTCCACCTCTCACATTCCGAGCGCACCGATCTCCATCCTATGGACCCGACTTCAATCCGTTCATTGTGGCGCAAGGGGAGCCCTTCCGACTCCCTTCAAAGGGCTGCGTGTTCAAAATCAACGTCGCACTCACAGAAACTTCATGACTGTCAGATCCTGTATTTATATCAGGGCAGTGTTTGAATGAAGGGAAGTCAGTGTTTTTCTGAATTAAGTGCTCTTTTTCTGTTACTTTCCAGTTACACGTTCAATTTTTATTCGGCAAATTTAAATTTTATTTCGGAACAATGTTAAAGGGATGTGGTGTCTTCATTGTTTGTACAGTAACTCTGTCACCCAGTCTGAGAAGTGAAACACAAACTGCCCAGCCTGGGGCTCGCACCCACTCCAGGTGAGTCTTTGTGGCTGTCAGCTCAGTTGCTTAGAGGTGGTGTAAATAACGCCTCACAGACTGTGAGCTGCCCATCACAATGTCCGTGGGCGGTTATGCTGTGACAAGTCGGGCTGTGATTGGTACATCGCGTTTCATGCTGCGGTCTGATTGGCTGAGACTGCTGTTGCTCATAGAGCGGCCGCTCCGATTGGCCACAAGGCCTCCTCAGCGAGCCGGCGGGTGATTGGTCAGTGTTGGGCAGCAGCGGCAGGCAATGTCCCGGCCCACGGCCCCAGCTCCTAATCCAGCGGTGGAACTCCGGAGGGGAGAAGGGGTTTGGGGCCGGGACTCCCCACGATGCCCGAGTGTAAATCCTCAGCTCAGGGTTCCAATGAGAGCTTCCGATGTAAACATATCATGCTGCAGTTTCTGGCTTCTACCAGTGGCGGCGCTGCAACAAATCTTCAATTCCGCTGGCGTCAGCCTGAGAGCCCGGCCCCATTCACTGGGTGGGAGAGAGAACTCACTGGGCACAGGCCAGGCATGGAACCTGGGATCTTCCACCTCTGTGTGTGTCGCTCAGTACCAGACCGGGTGATAGTAGATCACTGAGCACAGGCAGGGCATCTCACTCAATACAGACAGGGGATGAAGTCTGGGCTCGTCATGCTCTGTGTGTGGGACTCAGTACCACACCGGTGGAGAGAAGGAAGCTCACTCAGAACAGGTGGACATGGAGCCTGGAATCATCCTGCTCAGTGTTTGGGGCTCTAAACCACACCGGTGAGGTAGTGCAGATCAGTCAGCACAGGCCAGGAATGAAGCCTGGTACATTCCTGCGCTGTGCGTGGGGCTCAGAACCACACCGGGTCAGAGCGGCTCACTCAGCACAGACCAGAATGGAGACTGGGATCTTCCTGCTCAGTGTGGAGCTCTGTGCCGCAATGGGTGAGAGAGGGCAGCTCACTCAGCACATGCTGGGCATGGAGCCTAGGATCCTAATGCTCTGCATGTGGGGCTCAGTACCACAAAGGGTGAGAGAAGGCAGCTCACTCAGCACAGGCTGAGGATGGAGACTGGGATCTTCCTGTACTATGTTTGGGGCTCAGTATCACAGCGAATGAGAGTGGGAAGCTCAATCAGCACAGGCTGGCGATGGAGCCTGGCATCTTGCTGCTCTGTGTGTGGGGCTTAGTACCAAACTGGTTGAAATTAGCTCACTGGGCACAGGGCAGGCATGGAGCCCTGGGATCTTCCTGCATGTGTGTGGAGCTCGTTACCACAAAGGGTGAGAGAGGGCAGCTCAAGGGGCATAGGCAGGGCATGGAGCCTGCAATCTTCCTGCTCTATGTGTGGGACTCAGTAGCTCACCGGGTGAGAGGGGGCAGCTCACTCAGCAGAGACTGGGAATGGAGCCTGCAATCTTCTTGCTCTATGTGTGGGGCTCAGTACCATAATGGATTAGAGAAGGCAGGTCACTCAGCACCGGTCAGGCATGGAGCCTGGGATCTTCCTGCTCTGTGTGGTCCCCTGTACATCACCGGGTGAGAGAAGACAGCTCACTCAGAGGAGGCCGGGCATGGAGCCTGGGATTTTCCTGCACTGTTTGTAGGCCTCAGTACCACACCGGGTGAGAGAGGGCAGCTCACTCAGCATAGGTCTGAGATGGAAACAGGGATCTTTCTGCTCTAGGTTTGTGGCTCAGTACCACACTGAGTAAGAGAGAACGTAAGACATAACATAAGAAATAGGAGCAGGAGCAGGCCTTTTGACGCCTCGAGACTGCCCCACCATTCAATAAGATCATGGCTGACCTTCTACCTCATCTCCACTTTCCTGAACTATCCCCATTTCCCTTGATTCCCTTAATATTGATAAATCTATAAATTGCTGTCTTGAATATGCTCAACGACTGAGCCTCCATAGCCCTCTGGGGTAGAGAATTCCAAAGATTCACCACCGTGTGGGCAGCTCACTCAGCACAGGTCGAGCGTGGAATCTGGGATCTTCCTGTGCTCTGTGTGTGTGGGGCTCATTACCACACCGGGTGAGAGAGGGCAGCTCACTCAGCACAGGCAGGGGATGGTGTCTGGGATCCTCCTGCTCTGTGTGTGGAGGTCAGTGCTACAATGGTTGAGTGAGGACAGCTCTCTCAGCACCGGCCGGGGATCGAGACTGGGATCTCCCTGCTCTATGTGTGGGGCTTAGTACCACACCGGGCGAGGGAGGGCAGCTCACTGGGCATAGGCCAGGCATAGAGCATGGGATGATCCTGCTCTGTGTGAGTGGGCTCAGTACCGCACTGTGTCAGGGAGGGCAGCTCACTCAGCGCAGGCTGAGGATGGCACCTGCGGTCTTCCTGCATGAGTGTGTGGGGCTCATTAATGCACCGGGTGACAGAGGGCAGCTCACTCAGCACAGGCCGGGGATGGAGCCTGTAATCTTCCTGCTCTGTGTGTGGGGCGCACTACCACACTGGGTGAATGCAGCTCACTGGGCACAGGCTGGGCTTGGAGCCAGGGATCTTCCTGCACTGTGTGCAGCTAAGTACCACACTGGGTGAAAGCAGCTCACTGAGCATACAAGGCTACGGACCAAGTGCTGGAAAATGGGATTAGAATAGACAGGGCTTGATGGCCAGCGCAGACACAATGGACCGAAGGGCCTCTGTCTGCGCTGTATAAACCTATGACTCTATGACTCTATGGCACAGCGTGAGCATGGAGCCTGTGATCTTCCTGCACTGATGTGTGGAGCTCAGTACCACTGATCTATAAGCTCTGTGTGTGCGGCTTAGTACCACACTGGGTGAGGGAGGGCAGCTCAATCAGCAGAGGCTGGGGATGGAGCCTGGGATTTTCCTGCCCTATATGTGGGGCTCATTACCACAAAGGGTGAGAGAAGGCAGCTGACGGGGCATAGGCCGGGCATGGAGCCTGGGATCTTCAAGCTCAGTGTGTGCGGCTCAGTACCACACCAGGTGAGGGAGAGCAGCTCACTCAACGCAGGCTGGGCATGGAGCCTGGGATCTATCTGCTCTGTGTGTGGGGCTCAGTACCAAATCTCTGTTGCTTTCCCTCCCCCAGCTCCTACTATGTTGAGCCTGGTGATGTCGGGGCCTGGGCTGAGGAGTTTCTGGTCCCTGAGCCATCCCTAGACACATCACAGGCTGACAGCGAAGGCAATTGTTCAAAGGTATTCCTAAGGAGAAGGGATTGTGTGTTCAAGTACATTGACCCTGGGCATTGTAGGCATTGGGTCCCTGATCCTTGGCATTGTGGGTGCTGACTTTCTGATCCTGGGCATTGTGGGTAAGTCACTGAACCTGGGCATTGTGCGTATAGGGTCAGTGACCCTGGGCATTGTGGATTCAGTGTCACTCACGCTGGGCATTGTGGGTTTAGGGTCACTGACCCTGGCCATTGTGGGTTTAGGGTAACTGACCCTGGGCATTGTGGGTACAGGGTCACTGACGCTTGGCGTTGTGGGTTTAGGGTGACTGACCCTGGGCATTGTGGGTTTAGCGTCTCTGACCCTGGGCATTGAGGGTACTGGGTCACTGACCCTTAGTATTGTGGGTTTAGGGTCAATAAACAAGCTCAAGGGGTTCGATTTATAATGGGGGACAAGGAAATGGTGGGTTAATTAAACAAATACATTCTTCATGGAAGAGGACGCCAATAATTTCACAGAAATGTTGGGGAACCAAGGGTCTATTAATAAGTCGGAATTAAAGGAAATTAGTATTAGTAAAAAAATAGTGCAGGAGAAATTAATGGGATTGAAAGCTGATAAATCACCAGGGCCTGATAATCTGCATCCCAGAGTACTAAAAGAGGTAGCCACGGAAATAGTGGATGCATTGGTTGTCATCTTCCAAAATTCCATAGATAATGAAACAGTTCGTGCAGATTGGAACGTGGCAAATGTAACCCTACTATTTAAAAAAGGAGGGAGAGTGAAAGCAGGGAACTACAGACCGGTTAGCCTAAAATCTGTAGTAGGGAAAATGCTAGAGTCTGTTATAAAGGATCTGATAAACAGGACACTTAGAAAATATCAACGGGATTAGACAAAGTCAACATGGATTTATGAAAGGGAAATAGTGTTTGACAAAGCTACTGGAGATTTTTGAGGATGTAACTGGTAGAATAGATAAGGGAGAACCAGTGGATGTGGTGGTTTTGGATTTTCAGAAGGCCTTTGAAAAGTCCCACATAAGAGGTTAGTGTGCAAAATTAAAGCACATGGGATTGGGGGTAATATACTGGCATGGACTGAAAATTGGTTAACAGACAGGAAACAGAGAGTAGGAATAAATGGGTTCTTTTCGGGGTGGCAGTCGGTGACTAGTGGGGTACTGCAGGGATCAATGCTTGGGCCCCAGCTATTCACAATATGTATCAATGATTTGGATGAGAGAACCAAATGTAATAGTTCCAAGTTTGCTGACGACACGAAACTAGGTGGGGTTGTGAATTTTGAGGATGATGCAGAGCGGCTTGAAGGCGATTTAGACAAGTTGAGTGAGTGGGCAAATACATGGCAGGAGCAGTAATACATGGATAAATGTGAAGTTACCCACTTCGGCAAGGAAAACAGAAAGGTAGAGTATTATATAAATGGTGCTAGATTGGGAAATGTTGATGTACAAAGGGACCTGGGTGCCCTTGTACACCAGTCTTTGAAAGCAAACATGCAGGTGCAGCAAGCAGTTTGGAAGGCAAATGGTATGTTGGCCTTCATTGCAAGAGGATTTGAGTAAAGGAGTAATGATGTCTTACTACAGTTGTACAGGGCCTTGGCGAGACCACACCTGGAGTACTGTGCGCAGTTTTGGTCTCCTTACCTAATAAAGGTTATACGTGCCATACAGGGAGTGCAGCGAATGTTCACCAGACTGATTCCTGGGATGGCAGGACTGTCGTATAAGGAGAGGTTGGGTCGACTAGGCCTGTATTCACTAGAGTTTGCAAGAATGATAGGAGATCTCATTGAAACGTACAAAATTCTGACAGGGCTAGACAGACTGGATGCAGGTAGATTGTTTCCCCTAGCTGGGGGGGGGGTCTAGAACGAGGGGTCACAGTCTCAGGATACGGGGTAGGACATTTAGGACTGAGATGAGGAGAAATGTCTTCACTCAGAGGGTGGAGAACCTATGGAACTCTCTACCACAGAAGGCTGTGGAGGACAAGTCAATGAATATATTTAAGAAGGAGATAGATTTCTTGACACAAATGGCATCGAGGGGTATGGGGAGAGAGCGGGAATATGGTATTGAGATACAGGATCAGCCATGATCTCATTGAATGGCGGGACAGGCTCGAAGGACCGAATGGCCTACTCCTGCTCCTATTTTTCTATGTTTCTTTGAATGGCCTCCTCCTGTTCCTCCTGTTGCGATGTTTTCAGATTTGCACCAAATCTGTACATATTGTCTGTTAAAGTTAATTCCACCGCTCGCCCTGCAAATAAAAGTTACTGTGGAGGAACTGCAAAGAGCCCCCGTTCTGTTTCCAGAACACGATTTATTTCACTGTTAACAAACTCCTGGGCTGTAAAATAATCGCACCCAGGGCTCAGTAACTGCGGCAGAGATTGCAGCAATCCTGTCCCTCCTGTATTTCCCGTATTTTAAAATTTCCCAATTCTTCGAGGGGTATTTGGGAACAGGGGAGAAATCCTTGGTTTAAATCCCGACCATTTAAATCCGGAGAAATCCATCTGTTGTTCCTATTACCTGGTGTTTTTTGTTAGTAATAACCTGCGGGAGCGGAATTGGTATCCAGTCCGCCATTTGTTCTGTCCTCTGTTCCTGTTCTCTCTCGATGTCTCTAAAATACTTTTCACTGTTTGTATCGGGAATCGAGTTGCGATAAGTCCTGTGATGGACAGACCCGCTGAGTATTACAAGCATTTTCTGTTTTTATTTCACGTTAGAATCCGTCTCTGAAACACGGAGGCACAGGGAATGTTGCTCAATTTGCTCCATGGACAACTTCATGAGCCGCTGAAACGTTTGACAAATAACTAACCTCAGACAAAAGCAAAATACTGCGGATGCAGGAAATTGAAAGTAAAAACAGAAAATGCTGGAAACTCTCAGCAGCTCAGGAAATGTGTTCTGACGAAAGGTCTTGGACCTAAATCATCAAATCTGTTTCTCTCTCCACAGATGCAAGGTATTTCCAGCATTTTCAGTTTTTATAAATAAATAACCACTCCGTTTGTCGAAGCAGAAAAATTGTCCGTTTTGAGTTTCGAATTGCAGAACTGACTTAAATATTGTCCGAATCTCTATCTGTAAAAGTTGTATAATAATGTTCATCAAACCAATTATTAGAAAGAATTAAAGCTTTGGTTCACCTTGACTCTGATTACCCTAAAGAGTAAAGAGCTTAAAAGAAAAATCGTACACAGCCTCGTCATTGACTCATACAATGATACAACAACACAGCTTGCATTTATATAGCGCCATTAACGGAGTAAAATGTCCCAAGGCGCTTCACAGGAGAGTTTCAAACAAAATTTGACACCGGGCAACATAAGGAGATATTAGGGCAGATGGCCAAAAGCTTGGTCAAAGAGGAGGGTTTTAAGGAGCGTCTTGAAGGAGGAAAGAGAGTTGGAGAGGCGGAGAGGTTTAGGGAGGGATTTCCAGAGTTTAGGGCCGAGGCATCTGAAAGCACGGCCGCCAATGGTGGAGCGATTAAACTGGGGTTGCGCAAGAGGCGATAATTGGAGGAGCGCAGAGATCTTGGAGAGTTGTAGGGCTGGAAGAGGTCACAGTTATAGGGAGGGGCGAGGCCATGGAGGGACTTGAAAACAAGGATGAGCCTTTTAAAATCGAGGCGTTGCTTAACCGGAAGCCAATGGCAGTCAGCGAGCTCAGGGGTGATGTGTGAAGGGTGCGAGTTAGCAGTTTGGGATGACCTGAAGTTTATGGAGGGTGGAAGATGTGAGGCCAGCCAGGAATACAGCACAGAACGTGTTCATTCGGTCCATCGTGCCTGTACTGGTCTATGAAAGATCTGCACAATTATTCCCTCTCATCTGTTCTTTCCCCATAGCTCTGTAAATGATTTCCCTTCGGATATTTAGCCAATGCTCTTCGTAAAATTACTATTGAATCTGCTTCAACCATCGTTTCAGGCAGTGCATTGCAGGTCGCAACAGCTCGCTTAGTAAAAAAAAAGTTTCCTCCTGTCGCCTCTGGTCTTACATCAATCATCTTAAACGTCAGGTCCAAATTCACCTTTTGCTCCCAAACATGCTGCACTCATGTCTCTAATTACTGATATATACTTCAAAAGAAGAACATTTGTTCTACTATGGGGTGTGGGACTAATTAGACAGCTCTTTCAGAGAGCCAGCACCGACACGATGGGTCGATGGCTTTCTTCACGAATGTCAGATTCTCAGATTGTAATGCTGCATGAGAGGCCAGGAACTTTCTCGCGGCTCGTTAATGTAGGGGTGAGACTCTCGCTTTGGGATTTTTCATAGTTGAAATGCGAGAGGTCCCGGTTTGAAATCCCAGATGAGCCCCATTTATTTTTAGTGAAAAATCACCGTTTTACAGCTTATCGACACTGAAGAAAACAACAGTCCTTTAATTAGAAAAAAGCAGATTTCGCGCCGTTTTCCCGGAATTCCAGAGCTTCACGGGAGCAACGTTAAAACTAACCAGCCGGGTAAATGGAAAGGTTTTGTGATGTAATCGGCTCTGTGGAGCACTGGAGCTCTCATTGAATCTTTGACAATCATAGAAGAATGATTCAAGATACCGCCATTGAGAGGTTGTGGGTTCGAGTCCTGTTTCAGGTCAGGGCTCGTTGATTCCGGGGCTCGACAGTGTCATTTTACAGCAAAACCTCAACTTGTTGATGAATGTCCTTCAGGAAGGGAAACTGCCGCTCCGGCACTTCCTGTTACACAAGTGACTCCAGTCTCAACCCACTTTCCCTCGGAACCCGATTGGCGAACCGCTCTCCAGAAGGAAATTCATCACCTGCTCAGGGCAACTCTTGGAAAACAAATTAAAAAGATGGTCTAATTAAAGTCAGTCTGCTGGGCGCTCAGACAGGTTTCACACTGGACACATGCAGCCAGCTGACAGACAACGAGTCACTGACATTAGTGACAGGCAGCACATCACCGCCTCCCACAGTTGATCAGTCATCCTTTCAAGCCGGTTCAGGAAGAGAGCTTGAAACAGCGGCACTGGGAGCAGGATTCGCATCTGCGCAGAAACATCCCGCTCAATTTCATGTCCAACGCCTTAAACACTCGGTGATCGCAACTGTAAGCGGCCGGTGCTGCGGCTGTAGATCAGACTGGGTTCGGTCATCACAGGTGCTCTGTCAGACTGCATGTCCTTTCAGACAAGTCAGGGGACGTGTTCAGGGAAAGGGTGACCCGCTGAGTCGCCTCTCTCTGCACAGACAGAGATTGTGTTACTTCTCCATTAAACACCATCACTTCTGTCCCACACTGAAGATCTCAATCCTTATCCTCCGTTCACTTTCACAAACATTTCACTGATCAAAACTACACAAGTCACACAGGGAAAAGGACTTAATTTCACAATCATTAAACTCCCGAGGGAGTTGCGTGACATACTGACCAAGCCGGGCCTCAAAGGCGGTGTGTGGAGGGTGTCAGTGTATTGACATCCTGAGAGACAGCGACAGGCCTGGGACACAGAGCAATGGCAGCAACTCAGAAATGTGGCCATTCAGGCCCATAAATAGGCAGACCCTGAGTCACAGTAGTTAGTCAGTCAGGCGGGTCGGGAGGTCTGCACTCAGCAAAAGAAGAGCTAAAGAATAAGACAGACACTCAATCAGACGGATAGAGCGGGAGACAAAGAGACAGACAGGCAGTGGAGCTGGCTGTGAGTCAGTCCCGCAGAGAAGCAGGCTGTATCCTTTTCCTTTTACCCTGATTTGTCAGTAATAATTTAAAATCACTTCTGGTTCGATCCCTTCCTTTAATCCCATATAGCAGCAGTGACAATAACATTGTGGATTTTTGGGTTGAGCCGAATCTGAGTCAGATCCCCAGACACCAGGAGAAATTCCTTAGTTCCGGGCACTTTGTATCAAGCAGCAGTTAGCTGCAAAAATTGTTATTAATGGGAGTAGTGGGACTGAGAACTATCTAAGCAGCCTAAACCCTATAAAACAGAGCTTCGAGTATCAGTTTAAATAAAGTGCTGAACTGACAGAGCGGAGCTCAGATGAGGATTCACTGAATCCAAACAAGGTTTAAAGAAGTGACTCTGTCAGGGGTAGGATTCCTCAGACTGTGTGAGCTGCACCGGGATCGGACCCGTTCAATAAAGACCCGGCTCAGACCCGGACCGGCAGCGGCTGGATTAAAGAGTGGGGGTCCTGCGCTGTTGTTGAGACGGTCTGGCAGCTGCTGCTTCCACCTCTCGCACTCCGAAAGCCTGGGCGGCGGTCTGCACCGACCTCCCTCCTATGGATCCGACTTCAATCCGTTCACTGTAGCGCAAAGATATCGCCAGTTCAGAAGGCTGCATGTTCAAAATCACGTCGAGTCATAGAGGCAGCTCCTGGATTGATATCAAGGCAGGGTTTGAAGGCTGGGATACTCAGTGCTTTTCACAATAAGTGTCTTTTTCTGTTACATTCGAGTTACACATTCAGTTTTTATTTGGCAATTTTCTATTTTATATCGGAGCAATGTTTAGGGGATGTGGTGTGTTCATTGTTTGTACAGTAACTCTGTTACCCAATCTGAGAAGTGAAACACAAACCGCCCAGCCTGGGGCTCGCACCCACTCCAGGTGAGTCTTTGCGGCAGTCACCTCAGTTGGTTAGAGGCAGTGTAAGTAATGCCTTTACAAAAAAAACACAATATCAGGGGGAAGTTATTTGAATAACATCCATTGCACCTTTACACGGGCGGAGTAACACATCTTTCTGTTTATGTGTCTTCCTTCGATTTGCTGATGAACGCTTAACTGGCGGCTGTTCCCGTTAATGGTCACAAGCATTAACAAACAAACAGAGCGTGTCTGACCGCCCCGAGATGTGCAAAAGTCATCAGTTTAGGACAAATGCATGAAATCAAATGTTCACCCGGCCCCGAGGGACAAAACCAGAGAAAAGGACAGAAAGAGGTAGAGAAATAAAAGCTAAATACAGAGGATATAATTATTTTCCATTCTTGATATCTCTCAACCAACAAAGCCATTATCACATTGCTGTTTGTGGGAGCTTGCTGTACGCAAATTGGCTGCCGCTTTTCTTACATTACAACAGCGACTCCACTTTAAAAGTACTTAATTGGCTGTAAGGCGCTTTGAGACGTTTGGTGTTGGTGAAAGGCGCTATATAAATGCAAATCTTTCTTTTTCTCTATTCAAACCCGACCCTTCAGTGCCGGATAAAGAACTTCAGATTAAATCGTTCAGTTCGAGAATCGGACCAAAGTGCCACAGACTAACATAAAACTGCCGAAACCCGGGATTGAACCTTTGCATCTTCAGTCTAACGCTCTCCCAACTAAGCTCTTTCGGCCTCACAGCAAATTGTGCTTTGTGTCAGTCAGTTGGAAGCCAATATCACCCCGGATGGGATTGCCCCGAAACTGCAACACCAGCAGAAAAGGGTAAAGAAATAAATAATGACAGACTGCAGGTAAAGTGAATCAGAAATGTAAAAATCGGACTTTCAAACCGAATCTGGTGAAGTTAGCCTAATATTGTTGCCTTGGAATATTTGGTGAACCGCTTGGTATTGTTGAACATTGTATAAGAATGCGGGATTGGTTGGTCATAAACGGATTGAAAGGATGGCTGATCGGCTCTGGGTCGCACCGAAATTTTACGGCTTCGTTTCCAGTGGCTCGTTGGTCTCGCGGTTTGAATCTCGCTCGGGGGGTTTCAGTGGGAGAGGTTGCCAGGTTCAAATGATGTCTTTGTACCGTTCCAGAAGGTCGGATTGTCTTTTCTCCAGAGAATGTTTGAGCTCCAGAGGACAGAATGCACAGGGTTTGTTGACACAACACACGTGGAGAAAAGAAAATATTTCCAGGAGGTGCGCAGATTGAAGCTGACATGTTGATTAATCACATTTCAAGCGGCCTCATTGGCGATTCCCATTCCTTGAACGACATCAATGAACGGGTTGTGGGTTTGCTGTAAACATTCATCATCGCAACCTGACTGAACAGCAATTCTGCTGAGACGCGAACCCACAACCTTTAACTGAATTTTGCCACGAATTTAATTAGATGTCCAATTCGCTATCCATTGCGCCACAGAGCCGATTACCACTCTTCAGTCAGAATCCGTGAATTTGTGCTTCTTCGTGGGTGAGCGGGAGACTTCAAGATATGTTTCGATGATTTCCCTGTAAATCATTTCCACCTCCGTCTTTTCCCAAAGTTTGTACAATCGCATAAATGAGTGTATCACACACATCGCTCCGAGAAACTCGTCCGCTAAAGATTGAAAGTTGACAGTGTTTATTGTGAGCGGTTTAGATTTATTCAGACGCACATCTGGTATAAAAGTAGCTGCGATCCGGGCGTGATTCAGACAGGGGGTCTTATGGTCTAGAGTCAGACGGGTTCCCAAGAACCTGTTGCATCTCAAATACCCCCATATAGAAGCGCTTCCATTATAGGGTATTACTTTGAGATACCACGTCATCAATTCTAACTGTGTGACACATGAAGGCTTTCAAACCCCCGCCAGCTCCCGCGGGGTGTAAGATAGCCATGAGATGCAGCATTCCCTATCAGCGCCCATATCCGGCTCGCTTCTGTTGCCTGCTGCCAGTAACCTGCAACAAATCCCATTGCAGAGACAGGGTGCAAAGAATCATCAGGAAAAGAGGCGTGGGATCAAAATCCAAATTAGCGAGACAGGATTAGCGGGGCAGTTAGTGTTCTGGGGTGTGGAATTCGGTCAGAGCTGCAAACAAATAGGTTTAAGATAGAGAGAATCTATTTCCTCTGGTGGGAGGGTCCAACACAATGTGGCATAAACATCAAATTAGAGGTATCCCATTCAGGGATGATGTGAGGAAGCTGTTCTTCACACAGAGGGCAGTGGAAATCTGGAACTCCCTCCCCCAAAAAGCTGTTGAGGCTGGGGTCAATTGACAGTTTCAAAATTGAGATTAATTCATTTGCGTTTGGTGAGGATTTAAAGATTCATGTATCATCGCAGGTAGATGGAATTAAGATACAGATCAGTCCTGGGGGGAATGCGAGGAAAAACGATTTTACGAAGCAAGTGCTGAAGACCTGGAACTCGTTGGCGATGGAAGTGGTGGAATCGGAGCCACTCAATGTTTTCAAGGGGAGACTGGAGACTTGAGGGAAATAAACTTGCAGGGCTACGGCGATAGAGCGGGAGAATGGGACGGGCTAGATTGCTGTACAGAGAGCAGGCACGGACTCGATGGGCCATATGGCCTCCTTCTGTGCTGTTATGACTCTATGACTAAGATCCAATGCAATGGCTTGAAGGGCTGAATGGAGACCTCCTGTTCCTGTGGTCCTATGACGTTAACATGACAGAAATATAAACAGCTGCAAACATACTTTGCACTTTATTCATATTTCACAGCAAAAATATCCGTGCCGTGCGCAACTATGCTGCGATCAGGGAAAAACTCCCAAAGCTGCTGTATGGCTTTCCTGTTGTTCTCCTGCCTCTCTCTCCCCATCCTCCCAGAAGCTGCCGGTTTTTAAACCTTGTTTTAAATCTGCTGCTCTGGGCCAGTGCATTCCAAAATCTTCCAACCCTTTCTACAAATACCTTTTCACTGCTTGACTTCTCGGTTTATTTGTTATGAATCACCTTGAGGTGCAATGGTGGCGTTTGTGACGTCAGATTAAAAGGCGGCCTATTGGAAACACGTTGGGGTCACAGTTTCCTTTTGCACAGAATTGAAAATAAATCATTCAAGATGGAATATTTTATTTGCTGCATCACTATAAAAATATCTTGTTATAAATGTTGGCTCATTAGTTCCCCAGTTTCAGAGGAAGAATTGTCTGATCATTTATTAATGTAAGAATCAAACACAGGTATGCATTCAGAATCAACTCACAGATTGTCACTGAGATAAACCTTGAGAAATACAGACAGCGTCGGTATACATGGCGGAATAGACAAGAGAGATGGATCAATACAAAACGGCCTCAGACTCCCACAGGCAGTGACAGGTAGGTATCAGTGACGGGAGGGCGAGTTTTGCAGCCGTGATTTGGTCCCGTGCCTTAGCTGGTCAAAGCGCCTATCTAATAATCAGGAAGATTCTTGGGTTCGAGTCATAGCGGGGCATTTCTTTTCTCTTTATGACCCTCCAGGGGCTTGTGTTTCTTGTGTGAAAGGACCTCAATCCTTTTAAATGTAACTGCGGCTGCACTAATTCCCATTTTGGATTAAGGCTCCAGTCGCTGCGGGGCATGGGGTGAATTCCACCACTGTCGTAATTTGTGGCGGTGCTTATTTTGCCCTCTTCACTAAAAATCCATCTTTTCTAAGCACTAGCGTGTGTGACTATGTTGAAGTCAGACCAGAACTGTAGCTGCTGATGTATGACGCCGTGATCGTATAGTGGTCAGTACTCTGCACTGTGGCTGCATGCAACCTCGGCTCGAGTCCGAATCACGGCACAGTTCATTTTATATCTTCTGTTCTCTGCGTCACCTGCTGATAGAATGCAGCGAGAAATCAACTTTTACTACAAGAATAACATATTGTTTTTTGGCGGTGAAAACCTGTTCACTCCTTCAAAACCCCCGCGCTCTCACATGCCTGAGCTTGATGCTTCATAATTCAAACCCGCCTCTTCCCCCAGATTTTTCTACCTTCCACAATCAGCAGCCCTCCTTTACTTGCCTACTCCCATGTCATTGTCAATTTCCTGCGGTATTACCGAATCTAACATTCATTTTCGCCTACTTACTCCATTAAGTTCGCTCCGGATGTAGCAGGTAGGGTAAGTGACGCTGCAGATGTGTCAGACAGGGTAACGGGCGCTCCAGATGTACCAGACAGTGTAAGGGACGCTCCGGATGTACCAGACAGGGTAATGGACTCTTTGGATGTGTCAGCGCGGGTAAGGGATTCTTAACAGGTGCCATATAGGGAAAGGGACACTCAGGGCCTATCAGAGCGGGTAAAGGGCGCTCATGATGTATCAGGGAGGCTGATGGATGCAGAGTTATTACTTTCTAAACCT
The DNA here is from genome assembly GCF_052327205.1 of Somniosus microcephalus. Lineage (NCBI taxonomy): Eukaryota > Metazoa > Chordata > Chondrichthyes > Squaliformes > Somniosidae > Somniosus > Somniosus microcephalus. The sequence goes on from NW_028225179.1 coordinate 58,096,450, forward strand.
CACATGTCCTAAATATCAATAAAAGCAAAAGTTGAAACCGAATGTAAGAGACGGTCTGCCGTGTCCCATGTGGGGACATTGAGAAGGTAGAACGGAGCCGGACTAGTCATTTGGCAGCGCTCAGAAATACATTTATAAATTACACAGATTCCCCCACCCAATACATTAAAAAATAATACAGATACATCTAAATATATTTATAACGAACAGTGGTGCATAAACATTTACATCTAACACATTAGCAGCTGACAAATACATGTGTGGCCAACATGGACACTCCCAAATATACTTACAACAAGCACAGGTGATTGATTGCTAAAAAAATACTTTAATTGATTGTCTTTAAAGCCATGATATTTACATTGACCTTCCTCACAAACCACTGAAGATTGATGGAGAATGATTTTGGTTGTGAACCAAATTTCTTAGTGGATTAGAACAAGTTCTGTGCGCAAGTCCAATATCAGAAGTCGACGTTAAAAAAGGGTTTCATGCGGGACCGTTCGCAAATTTCAATCTGCAATCCCCAAAGCGAGATTTAAACCCCTAGAGTAAAGAGTCACTTTGACTAGAATACAGGCCCAATGAAGTGGTTCTCAAACGTAAAATCAAATGGATTTGTCATGTATTGTCCATTACATTTTGAGTGATTCTGCTAAGCAGAGTATTGGAAACAGCAGTTTGTACATTACCAATACCAATGCTCTGTCACCTGTGCCCACAGTTCCATTCCTGTTTCGAGCCCTCTTTTTGCTGTCGATGGCTGCCCCGGAATGTGCTTGGAGGAGTGTTAGAATCGCAGTACAGCCCTTCCCACTGTCGATTCCTCTAAATCTTCGCCCAGGATTTTCACCAGTGCAAGGTTCATCAGCTTGAGCTACTGTTTAATTTGTTCTCGGCATTAACTGTTCTGGTCCTTGAATTTGTCCCACTACACGGTATCTCCAAAGTTGTCAATTGCACCTCGAGGGCACTTTTCAGGTGTAAACCGGCAACAACTGCTGGAGAAAGATTCAATTTCAGCGGTTCTAAAACAATGAGTCGATCGATATCCACGTCGACATCCACACCTACAAGTTACAGATGCAAATGTCGGTGCTCCTCCGCCTACGTGATATCTTGTATAGCAGCGATGGGAAGCTTACGCTCTCTGAGGCTGTAGTCACTACTTTTTGCCGGCAGCGGGCGCTTGGAGAGAGCGGGGCCGGACAGGCGGCCTGAACGTTGCTGCTGTCGCGGCCTCACTCACTCCAGGAGCTGGGAACAGCAAACAAACTCATGGGTTTGTTGCCGGGTCTGAAATGCAGCTCCGAACTGTTGCTATTAACCGAGGCAGCGCTGCAGGATCCTGTAATGATCTCCCACACTGTCGGTATCTCTGTAGATTTCGAGTGTGTACAGAACTGTATAGAGAAAAGGAGAATACCGTTCGGCTGTCAATGTATTTTATTGATCTCTGCCTACAAGAGATGATTGAACCGGGGACCTGTTGTACTTTAGACGGAAGTGATAACCGCTTCACTTCGGAAACCGCTGCTCTGTAAATAATTAGAGAAACAGCTCAGAACAGCAACTGCTATCTATAAATGTTCTTATCCTGCGACACGGGATCACTTGCACATCGAGGAATTAACTTTTATAAATCTGTTTATTCTATTAATTACACAAAACTAATTAAACTGTGTAGAAAGTTTGCTCTAATCGCCATTAATCAACTGATAACTTTCTGTTTCAGGCTGACCGAAATATTCATAAGGTTAACGAGTCACAGGCAAAACTTTAAAACTTTTTTTGTGTTCTGGATGTGATGAATTTTCATCCGTTCTCATTTTACAGACAGTATTTTAGGATTTGGGTAAAACTGCTCAGTGCTGATGACACTAGGAATCTGGTACAACTTTTGGTAATTTCACCAGCTAACGAACACATGAGAGTAACTCCTGCTGCACTCTATCATATAACCCCAGCAATGCTCCTCGATTAAACAATATTAACCAGTGCACCTGCCCCTGCTCTATTGACCGGAGTTTCCAACCAATATATTTTAATAATTCTGCAAAAAGACGAGGTTAGGACTGGAACTGATAAGATGTCGATCACAGAATTAACATCAAGGTCAACCTCATTGTCCAATTAGGCAGGTCACCGCGAACAGGGTGGATGGGAATGAAGGAAGGAGCGAAGGAAGGAGGAAGGATCTCTCGATTCGATCTTCCTTCCATTAGAGCTGGGTGAAATATTAATTTGACAACGTGGGAGAATATTACCAAACAGGGAGAGAATAGATCGTCTAACTTGGGGACTGTAACATTTTCAGGCCACGTATCTTCCAACTGGATTAACAGTCCTGAGACTTTAACCACTCACCAACCTCGATCTAACATTATAATCCCAAAGGAGTCATCCAAAAATCCCTTTTATTTCAGTATTTCAGTTTCCAAACGGTAGAAACAGTCTTGAATAAAGTCCCCTTTACCGCATGCCCTGCCCGTGCTCCCAGATTGACAATCTGGGTAATGTGGAGCAGGCTTCTGGAAATAAATGGAGTTACATATTGACCTCACAGTTTCGACACTTCTGGGACTGAATTCCTGCTTTAAATAATAAAATTGCCGTTTTCTTGCGATGTACTGAACACAGGCTGATTTTCTGGCAGTTATTATTTGAAGACTTGTGGAATGTCTCCAGGCCGAAGGAACTGGCTCTATTAAAATGTTGGGGCACCTCCGCGATTTAAACCCGCGACATTCTTGTATTTTACTTGGTGTAAATTCTTTGAATGAGAATCACACCTCTACACCAAAGAGCCGCTGGCTCTGCACTGAGTGTTTAATCTCGGCAATGATAATGTCACATATATAAAGCAGTTATTTTTCATCAGAGACAGTGTTAAATCTCATATATTGCTCAAATGCATCAATGTGTGAAAATGACATTAAATGTGTTTCAATACAGTGGGGGGATTTAAAGCAGTTTCTGGGCCATTGGTTTCCAAGGTGATCTTTCCTTTGGCTCTCTTGCCTCTATCTATTCTACCTGGCACACGCTTTCGGTTTTTAAACCTTGTTTTAAATCTGCTGCTCTGGGCCAGTGCATTCCACAGTCTCAGAACCCTTTCTACAAATACCGTTTCACTGCTTTACGTCTCTGTTTATCAGTTATGAATCACCTTGAGGTGCAATGGTGGCGTTTGTGATGTCAAATGAAAAGGCGGCCTATTGGGAACACGTTGGGTCAGTTTCTTTAGGCAGAGAATTGAACCTGAATATTTCAAGATGGAATATTGTATTTGCTGCATCACTATCTTGCTATAAATGTTGGTTCATTAGTTCCTCAGTGTCAGAGAAAGAATAGTCTGATTCCCTCATTTATTTCATGTAAGACACAAACACAGGTTAATCATTTAGAATCACCTCACAGATTGACACTGAGATAAACATAGCGGGAGATACAGGCAGCAATGGGATACAGGGCGGAATAGACAAGAGAGCTGGAGAAATATAAAACGGCCTCGGACTCCAGAAGACAGTGACCGGAAGCTGATAGACGTCAGTGAGTGAAAGCAAGCAGTTGAGTCGCGCTTCGGCCCCGTGGCTTAGCTGGTCATAATCGTCGGTCTTGTTAACAGGCGGTCCTGCGTTCGATTCCCAGGGGGCATTTTTTTCTTTATGACTCTCTACGGGTGAGTTTCTTCTCGTGTGAAAAGGCCAAAATCCTTTTAAATGTAACTGTGGCTGCACTGGTTCCATTCTGGATTAATGCTCCAGTCGCTGCGGGGTGGGGTTCAAATTCCTAGGCGGTCAAAAATTCTGGCGGTGCTGATTTTCCTTTTCACCAAAAATCCATCTTTTCCAAGCAGTGCCATGCGTTACTTTGCTGTGTTCTGAACTAAACTGCAGCAGCTGATGTGCGGCGCCGTGACCGTATAGTGATGTACCTAGCAGTGTAAGGGACGTTCTGGATGGATCAGGCGGACGCTCCGGATGGATTAGACAGGGTAAGGCCCGCTCCCGATGTACCAAACAGGGTAAGGGACGCTCCGCATGGATCAGGCAGGTGAGGGACGCTCCGGATGTACCAGCCAGGGTAAGGGACGCTACGCATGGATCAGGCAGGGTGAGGGACGCTCCGGATATACCAGCCAGGGTAAGGGACGTTCCGGATTTAACAGACAGTGTAAGAGACGCTCTTGATTTACAAGGCAGGGTAAGGGAGACGCCGGATGTACCAGACAGGGTAAGGCACGCTCTGGATGTGCCAGCAGGGTAAGCGATGCTCCGGATGGATCAGACAGTGTAAGGCACGCTTCTGATGTACCTAGCAGTGTAAGGGACTCTCCGACTGGACCAGGCAGACGCTCTGGATGGATTAGAGAGGGTAAGGCATGCTACCGATGTACCAAACTGGGTAAGGGACGCTCCGCATGGATCAGGCAGGGGGTGGGACGCTCCGAATGTACCAGACAGTGTAAGGGACGCTCCGGATTTAACAGACAGTGTAAGGGAATCTCCAGATGTAACAGGCAGGGTATCGGATGCTCAAGAGATTCTAGAGCGGGTAAGGGACGCTCAGGGCCTATCAGACAGAGAAAAAGACGTTCAGGTGGTATTAGACAGACTGATGGATGCAGAGTTCTTACTTTCTAAAGCTCACATTTTCTAAATATCAATACAAGCAAAAGTTGAATCCGAATGTAACAGATGGGCTGCCGTGTCCAACGTGTGGGCAATGAAAATGTAGAATGTGGCCGGAGTGGACATTTGCAGCGCTCAGACATACATTTATAACTGACACAGATTCCCCACCTAATACATTCATAAATATTACAGATACATCTAAATACATTTGTAACGAACAGAGAAGCAAAAGCAGTTACATCTAACACAATAGCAATTCACAAATACATTTGTATCTAACATGGACACATTCAAATATACTTACATCCATCACAGGTGATTGATTGCTAAAAAATACTTTAATTGATTGTCATTAAAACCATGATATTTACACGGCAATTTGCATTGACCTTCCTCCAAAGCCGCTGGAGATTGTTGGAGAATGATTTGGATCCTGATTGATTATTTGATAGGCGGATTAGAACAAGTTTTGAGCGCAAGTCCAATATTAGAAGTCAACGTTAAAACAGGGCTCTTGCGGGACCGTTCGCAAATTTCAATCTACAATCCCCAAAGCTAGATTCATACCCCTTGATTAAAGAATCACTCTGTCTGCAATACAGTTCCAGTCAACTGGTTATCAAACGTAAAATCAAATAGATTTGTCATGCATTGTCCATTGCATTTTGACTGATGCAGATAAGCAGAATATTGGAGACAGCAGTTTTACATTCCCAATACCAATGCTCTGTCACGTGTGCCGCAGTTCCATTCCCGTTCCAAGCCCTCTTTTTGCTGTCGACGACTTGCCCGGAACGTGCTTGGAGAACTGTTAGAATCGCAATACGGCACTTCCCACTGTCGCTTCCTCTAAATCTCCGTCAAGGATTTTCACCAGTGCAAGGTTCATCAGCTTGAGCTACTGTTTAATTTGTTCTCGGCATTAACTGTGCTGATCCTTTAACTTGTCCCACTACCCGGCATCTCCAAATTTGTTGATTGCACCTCGAGGGCACTTTTCAGGTGTAAACCGTCAACAACTGCCGGAGAAAGATTCAATTTCAGCGGTTCCAAAACAATGAGTCAATCGATATCAACCTCGACACCCTCACCTACATGCTAGAGATGCAAATATCTGCGCTCCTCTGCTTCCGTGATATCTTGTTTCACAGTGATGGGCAGTTTACGCTCTCTGAGGCTGCCATCGCTGTTTTCCGCCGGCAATGGGCGCTTGGAGAGAGTGGGGCCGGACAGGCGGCCTGAACTTCGCTGCTGTCGTGGCCTCACTCACTCCGGGAGCTGGGGAACAGCAGACAAACTCATGGGATTGTTGCCGGGTCTGAAATGCGGCACCGAACTGTTCTTATTGACCGAGGCAGCGCTGCAGGATCCTGTAATGATCTCTCACACTGTCAGTATCTCTGTAGAGTTTGAGTGTGTACAGAAATGTATAGAGAAAAGGAGAATACTGCGCAGCTGTTAATGTATTTTATTGATCTCTACCTACAAGTGATGATTGAACCGGGGACCTGTTGTACTTTAGACAGAAGTGATAACCGCTACACTTCGGAAACAGCTGCTCTCTACATAATGAGAGGAACAGCCCAGAACAGCAACGGTTCATCTATAAATCCTCTTATCCATGCGACACGGGTTCCATTCCACATCGGCGAATTAACTTTAAGAAAACTGTTTATTTTATTAATTACACAAAACTCATTTAACTGTATGAAAAGTTTCTGGTAATCGCCATTAATCAACCGCTAACATGCTCTTTCGGACTGACTGAAATATTCACATTTTTAACGAGTCACAGGCAAAACTTTAAAAAGATTTAGTGTTCTGCACGTGATGTATTTTCATCTGTTCTCATTTTACAGACTATATATTCGGAGTTGTGTAAAACAGTTCAGTGCTTAGGACACCAGGAATCTGGTGCAGCCTTTGGTAAACTTACCAGCTCGCGAACACATGAGAGTAACTCCTGCTGCACTCTATCATATAACCTCAGCCAATGTTCCTCAATTAAATAACATTAAACAATGCCCCTGCGCCCCTGGACTATTAGACAACAGGAAATGTGCAAGTAAATGAGCACGGACAATTCCCACCAAATGTGCGTGGCTCCAGTATCGCAGTCGGTTAGTGCAGGCTCAGGTGAATGCTGAGGTTGTGAGTTCGAGCTCTCACCTAGAATAACCGATGATTTAGTGGTGTGAAATTTCTACCGAAGCAGTAGGTTAAAGTGGTGTTTCAGAAAAGTAGATAATTATTAGCTGTTCCACGTGGGCATTTAGGTTCCTCAGGCCCACCGTGGTGCAGTAACGGATGAGAGTTTTAAAGGGGCCCTACATTATTACTTATTGAGAGGAGGGAAGGTGGGGTCAGTTTTAACTGTTAAACCAGCAACTATCAGGCAAAGAATAACGTGAAGGAAATGGATTCGATTTCAACGCAGTGGCTAAGCCTTTGGCACAAACGAGAAGACGTGCAAATTCACGGGTTTTCTGTACATATTTCCGACATCATGTTGAACATAAACAAGGATTCACCTGAACACGTTGTTGAGAATTACAACGACGCATATTTGCGTACAGACAATCGCCCTAACCCCATATCCACAATTATAGATTAATTTAACCGCCGAACTTCAGCATTGCCGGAGCGAAATCGTCCATACAGGATGTTCAATTACCATTGCCCTGATGGACAGGATCACACACATACTTGGCGTCAAACATCCGACAAAATCTGAGCTCAATTTCAGAGTAGGACCGAGGGGTTTCGTTATCTGGAGAGTACATCGGGCTCTCGGTGGCGCTCAACAACAATAAAAACAACGACTTGTATTTACATAGCGCCTTTAACGTAGGAAAACGTCCCAAGGCGTTGCACAGGAGTGTTTTAAGTCAAACAATTTGAAACCGATCCACACAAGGATAAATTAGGGCAGTTGGTCAAAGAGATATGTTTCAAGGACCGTCTTAAAGGAGGAAGGTGGGGTAGCGAGGCGGAGAGGTTTAGGCAGGGAATTCCGGAGCTTAGGGCGGCAACAGGAGGCTCAGCCAGCAAAGATTGAGCGATTATAATCAGGGATCTTCAAGAGGGCAGAATTAGAGGAGCGCAGATATCTCGGGTGTTGTGGGGCTGGAGGAGATTACAGAGATAGGGAGGGGCGAGGCCTTGGAGAGATTTGAAAACAAGGATGAGAATTATGAAATCGAGGCATTGCTTAACCGGGAGACAATGTAGGTCAGCGAGCACAGGAGTGATGGGCGAACGGGACTTGGAGCAAGTTAGGACAATGTTACGGAGGTGGAAGTAGGCGGCCATTGTTATGCTGCGGATATGTGGTCAGATGCTCATTTGAGGGTCAATTACGACACCAAGGTTGCGAACAGTGTTGTTCAGCCTCGAAAAAATGTTAGGGAGAGGGATGCAGTCAGTGGCTAGTGAACAGAGTTTGTGGCGGGGACCAAAAACAATGGCTTCATTCCTGGAGGTTCATCTGGAGCAAGTTCCAAATAATGATTCCACCCAGGATCGAACCAGGGACATTTCGCATGTAGAGGGGAACATGATAACCACGACACTACGGGAAACTCTGCTCGGTTTATTAACCACAAGTCAGATGACGTGTTCAGGGAAAGGGTGAATCGCTGAATTAGAGAGCGGGGATCCTGTGCTGTTGTTGAGGCGGTCTGGCTGCTGCTGCTTCGACCTCTCACACTCCGAGAGCCCGAGCCGCGGTCCGCACCTACCTCACTCCTATAGATTCCAGCTTTACACCGTTCACTGTGGTGCAATGGTATCGCAGTCTGAAGCCAGTTTAGAAAGCTGCGTGTTGGAAATCACGCGCAGTTACAGAAACCGCTCCTAAATTGATATAATGGAAGTGTTTGCAAGCTGGGAAACTTAGTGTTTCTTAGAATTAAATGATCTTTTCCAGTTACACATTCAGTTTTTATTTGGCAATTTTTATTTTATATCGGAGCAATGTTTAAGGGATGTTGTGTGTTCATTGTTTGTAAAGTAAATCTGTCACCCAGTCTGAGAAGTGAAACACAAACCGCCCAGCCTGGGGCTCGCACTCACTCGAGGTGACTCTTTGCGGCCGTCAGCTCAGTTGGTTAGAGGCGGTGTTAATAACACCTTTACATTAAAATACAGAATGTCAGGGGAATTTCTTTTGAATAACATCCATTACACTTTTGCACTGGGGTGGAGTAACACATCTTTCTGTTTATTTGTTTTTCTTCGGTTTGCTGCTAAACATTTAACTCACGGCCTGTTCCCGTTAATGGTCACAAGCAGTAACAGACAGACAGAGCGTGTCTCACCGCCCCGAGATGTGCAAGTCATCACTTTAGGACAATGCAACAAATCAAATGTTCACCCGGCACCGAGACAGAAAAAAAACAGAGAACAGTACAGAACGAGATAGAGAAATAAAAACTAAATACAGCGGATATAAATATGTCCCACTCTTGATGTCTCTCAACCATCATAACCAAAACAGATGATCTGGTAATTGTCGCATTCTTATTTGTGGGAGCTTGCAGCGCGCAATTGGCTGTCGTGTTTCCGACATTACAACAGTGACTCCACTTCTGTAAAGTGCTTAGAGACATCCGCTGGTCTTGAAATGCAATTTAGAAATGCAAGTGTTTCTTTCTTTATTTATTGCAACCCAACCCTTCAGTTCCGGATAAAGAATTTCAGAGTAAATCGTTGAGTTCGAGAATCGGACCAAAGAAAGAGACAGGAAATACCATAAAACTGCCGAAACCCGAGATTGAATCAGGAACCTTTAGATCTTTTTCAGCCTAACGCTCTCGCAACTGAGCTATTTCAGCCTCAAAGCAAATTGCGCTTTGTGTTATTCATTGGAAAAAAATATCTCCCTGGATGGAATTGCCCCACACCAGCAACACCAGCAGAAAAGGGTAAAGGAAGAAATAATGACTGAGGCGGCAGGGAATGTAATTCAGAAAAGTAAAATTCGGAATTTCCAACCGAATCTGGTGAAGCAAGACTAATATTGTTGACTTGGGCTATTTCGTTAATCGCTTGATATTGTTGAACGTTGTATAAGAAAGCAGGATTGGATGGTCAGAAGCGGTCTGAAAGTGTGGCTGATCGGCTGTAGGTGGCAGCGAAATGTTACAGCTTCGTTTCCAGTGGTTTATTGGTCTCGGGGTTTGATTCTCGCTCGGGGGGTTTCGTTGATTGATATGGGAGAGGTTCTCAGGTTCAAATGATATCTTTGTACCGTTCCAGAAGGTCGGATTGTCTTTTCTCCAGAGAATGTTTGAGCTCCAGAGGAGAGAATGCACAGGGTTTGTCGACACAACACACGTGGAGTAAAGAAAATATTTCCAGGAGGTGCGCAGATTGAAGCTGACATGTTAATTGATCACAACTCAAGCGTCCTCATTGGCGATTCGCAGTCCTTGAAACGTAGAAACATAGAAGATAGGGGCAGGAGTAGGCCATTCGGCCCCTCGAGCCTGTTCCGCCATTTAATGAGATCGGGCTGAACATCCAAATTCAGTACCCTGTCCCAGCTTTCTCTCCATATCCCTTGATCCCTTTGGCCTTAAGAAATATATCTATCTCCTTCTTGATAATATTTAATGATTTGGCCTCAACTGCCTTCTGTGGTAGAGAATTCCACATGTTCACCACTCTCTGGGTGAAGAAATTCCTCCTCATCTCAGTCCTAAATAGCTTACCCCTTATCCTTAGACTGTGACCCCTGGTTCTGGAATCCCCCGCCATCGGGAACATCATTCCTGCATCTAGTCTGTCTAGTCCTGCTAGGATTTTAAAAGTTTCAATGAGATCCCCTCTCGTTCTTCTAAATTTTAGCGAATATCAGCCTAACCGACCCAATCTCTCTTCGTCCGTCATCGTGGATCCTCAAGTCGAGTCGGAGCAGCGAGTGGAGGCAGCCTAAACTGGCTCCACAGGCAACATTCCCAAGGGAGGTCAGAATTCAAAAGTGACATCACAGCCAAGCTGGTAGGTGATTGGCTGGTTGGTGAGTACTTTTCCTTCCCTTTTAAGCCTTTATATGTTGGTAAGTTCAATTAAATAGAGGTGTGATATTCATCATCTAGAATCGGGGAAGAGGGTTTTTAAAAATAATAATAATAAATTTAATTAATTACATAGAATGGGAGAGCAGGTGATTTGTTACTGCTGCAATATGTGGGAGCTGGTGGACACAATTGATGTTCACAGTGATCACATGTGAAGTAGCTGCTGGATGCTCGAGGAACTCCGGCTCCGTGTTGATGAACTGGAATCCGATCTTCAAACACTGCGACACACCAGGGAGGGGGAGAGTTACCTGGACTCTGTTTTCCAGGAAGTAGTCACACCAATTAGATTAGCTAACTCAGATGTAATCCGTGGTCAGGGACAGGAAGGTGTGACTGCGAGTAAGGCAGGTACGGGGATCCAGGAGGTAGGGCTGGAGGAGCCGCAGCCCTTGCTCTTGTCATGATGTGGAGATGCCGGTGTTGGAATGGGGTGGACAAATGTAAGAAGTCACACAACACCAGGTTATAGTTCAACTGCTTTATTTGAAATCACAAGCTTTCGGAGCGCTGCTCCTTCGTCAGCTGAAGTGAAGTGTTGCATATAAGCACAGCATATATAGTCAGAGAGTACTGCCAGGTGATTACAGGTAATCTTTCTAACTGCCTTTTATCACACCTCGGCAGAGAGATAATCACAGCAATCACAGGTGTGAATGGTGTCCAAACAGGTCAGTCAGGAAAACATTACATCAAAGAACAATGAGGTGGGGTCACAAGGGGTTAAATGTTGCAGATGCTGGGGTCTGTATGAAAAACAAAAAACAAACAAAAAACTATTTTTTTGCTGGAAATCACAGCAGGTCCAGCCGCATCTGGCAGTACTCTCTGACTATATATGCTGTGCTTATATGCAACTCTTCACTTCACCTGACGAAGGAGCAGTGCTCTGAAAGCTTTTGATTTCAAATAAAGCTGTTGGACTATAACCTGGTGTTGTATGACATCTTACACTTGCTCTTGTACAACAGTTTCGAGGATCTTACTCCCTGTGAGCACGGGAACGGGGACTGCAGGGAGGATGAGCAACCTGGCCTCAGCACCGTGGAACGAGGGGCCATTCAAGTGGGGGGAGTAAAAAGAAATGTTGTAGTGGTAGGGGATAGTATCATTAGGGCGATACGTAGGGTTCTTTGCAGCCGAGAGCCATAGTCCCGAAGGTTGTGTTGCCTGCCCGGTGCCAGGTTTAAGGACATCTCCTCTGGGCTGGAGAGAAACTTGCAGTGGGAGGGGGAGGATCCAGTTGTCGTGGTCCATGTTGGTACCAACGACATAGATAGGACAAGGAAAGAGGTTCTGCTGAGGGAGTATGAGCAGCTAGGGTCCCAATTAAAAAGCAGAACCACAAGGGTAATAATCTCTGGATAACTACCTGAGCCACGAGCAAATTTGGCTAGGGTAAATAAAATCAGAGAGTTAAATGCGTGGCTGAAAGACTGATGTGGGAGAAATGGGTTTGGCTTCTTGGGACACTGGCACCTGTACTGGGACTGGAGAGAGCTGCTCCGTTGGGACGGACTTCACTTGGCCAGTGCTGGGACTAGAATCCTGGCGAATCGATTAACTAGGGCTGTAGAGAGGGCTTTAAACTAATTAGTCGGGGGGGGGGGGAGGTTTCAAGAGAGCAAAAAATAAAAATGTCAGCAGAGAAGGCAATAGAGCAAGGTAGCAGCGGGGGAATTAAAAACCAGAGCGTGTCAGGAAGGGACAGAATGTATAATGATAAAGGTAAAGTAGTAAAAGGGGTAAAAGCAGGAACAAATTGTCACAAAACGTATTTAAAAGGTCTTTATCTGAATGCATGCAGCATTCATAACAAAATAGACGAGTTGACAGTACAAATAACTACACATGTGTATGATCTGGTGGCCATTAAGGAGACATGGCTGCAGGGTGACCATGACTGGGAATTAAACATCAAGGGGCATTTGACTATTGGGAAGGACAGACAGGAATGAAAGGGAGGTGGGGTGGCTGTGTTAATAAAGGATGGAATCACTGCAATAGTGAGAAATAACATTGGGTCAAAGGATCAGGATAGTGAAACGGTTTGGGTGGAGATAAGGAATAATAAGGGGAAAAAGTCACTAGTGGGCGTAGTCTATAGGCCTCCTAACAGTTCCAACTCTATTGGTCGGAGTATAAATCAGTAAATAGTTGGGGCTTGTAATAAGGGAACAGCTATAATCATGGGAGATTTTAACTTTCATATTGACTGGACAAATCAAATTGGGCATGGCAGCCTTGAGGAAGAGTTCATAGAGTGCATTAGGGACGGGTTCCTTGAGCAGTATGTTACTGAACCAACCAGGGGGCAGGCAATCTTAGGTCTGGCCTGTGTAATGAGACTGGATTAATAAAAAATGTCCTAGTAAAGGATCCCCTTGGAATGAGTGACCATAACATTGTTGAATTCCAAATTCAGTTGGAGGGTGAGAGAGTTGGATCTCAAACCAGTGTAATAAGGTTAAGTAAAGGAGACTATGAAGGTATGAGAGCAGAGTTGACTAAAGTATACTGGGCAAATAGATTAAGGTGTAAGACGGTACATGAGCAGTAGTGTACATTCAAGGAGATATTTCACAACTTTCAAGAAAAATATATTCCACTGAGGAAAAAGGGACATAAAAGAAAAGACAGCCATCTGTGCCTAAGTAAAGTAATAAAGGATAGTATCCGAAAGAAAACAAGCGCATATAAAGTAGCCAAATCTAGTGGGAGGATAGAAGATTGGGGAGCATTTAAAAGCCAGCAAAGAATAACTAAAAGATTAATTAAGAAAGGGAAGATTAGATTATGAAAGCGAACTTGCAAAAAATATAAAAACAGATAGCAAAAGTTTCTACAGTTATATAAAAAAAAAAGATTGGCTAAAGTGAATGTTGGTCCCTTAGAGGACGAGCCCGTGAAATTAGCGGTGGGGAACATGGAGTTGGCAGAAACTCTGAACAAATACTTTGTATCAGTCTTTACAGTAGAGGACACTAAAAATATCCCAACACTGGACAAACAGGGGGCTATAGGGGGGGAGGAGCTAAACACGATTGAAATCACTAAGGAGATGGTACTCGGTAAGATAATGGGACTTAAGGTGGATAAATCCCCTGGACCTGATGGCTTACATTCTAGGGACTTGACAGAAGTAGCGGTAGGGATTGCGGATGCATTGGTGGTAATTTTCCAAAACTCGCTGGATTCAGGAAAGGTCCCAGCAGATAGGAAAACTGCTAATGTAACACCCTTATTTAAAAAGGGAGGTAGACAAAAGGCTGGAAACTATAGACCAGTTAGCCTAACATCTGTGGTTGGTAAAATGTTGGAGCCCATTATTAAGGAAGCAGTAACAGGACATTTGTATAAGCATAATTTAATCGGGCAGAGTATGCATGGTTTTATGAAGGGGACGTCATGTTTGACAAATATTCTCGAATTCTTTGAGGATGTATCAAACAAGGTGGATAAAGGGGAACCAGTGGATGTGGTGGATTTGGACTTCCAAAAGGCATTTGACAAGGTGCCACACAAAAGATTACTGCACAAGATAAAAAATCACGGGATTGGGGGTAATATACTGGCATGGGTGGAAGATTGACTATCTGACAGAAAACAGAGAGTTGGGATAAATGATTCATTCTCGGGTTGGCAATAAGTTACTAGTGGTGTTCTGCAGGGGTTAGTGCTGGGACCCCAACTCTTTACAATCTATATTAACGATTTGGAGAAGGGGACCAGGTGCAACGTATCCAAGTTTGCTGACGATAAAAAGATACTAGCGAAAGCAGTGAGTGAGGAGGACATAAAAAACCTGCAAAAGGACATAGACAGGCTAAGTGAGTGGGCAGAAATTTGGCCGATGGAATATAATGTTGGAAAGTGTGAGGTTATGCACTTTGGCAGAAAAAATCAAAGACCAAGTTATTATCTAAATGGAGAGAAACTGCAAAGTGCTACAGTACAAAGAGATCTGGTGGTCCTGGTGCATGAAACACAGAAGGTTAGTATGCAGGTACAGCAGTTGAGCAGGAAGGCCAATGGAATATTGGCTTTTATTGCAAAGGGGATGGAGTATAAAAGCAGGGAAGTCTTGATTCAGTTATACAGGGTACTGGTGAGGCCACACCTGGAATATTGCATACAGTTTTGGTTTCCATATTTAAGAAAATATATACTTGCTCTCGAGGCAGTTCAGAGATGGTTCACTCGGTTGATTCCGGAGATGAGGGGGTTGACTTATGAGGAAAGGTTGAGTAGGTTGGGCATCTACTCATTGGAATTCAGAAGAATGAGAGGCATTCTTATCGAAATATATAAGATTGTGAGGAGGATTGTGAGGGTGGATGCGAGGAGGATGTTTCTACTGAAGGGTGAGACTAGAACTAGGGGGCATAATCTTAGAATAAGGGTCTGCCGTTTCAAAACTGAGATGAGGAGCAACTTATTCACTCAGAGGGTAGTAAATCTATGGAATTTGCTACCTCAGAGAGCTGTGGAAGCTGCGACACTAAAAAAATTTAAAACGGAGATAGACAGTTTCCTAGCTGATAAGGGAATTAGGGGTTACGGGGAGAGGGCAGGGAAGTGGACGTGAGCCTAGGTTCGGATCATCTATGATCCTATTGAATGGCGGAGCAGGCCCAAGGGGCCATATGGCCAACTCCTGCTCCTACTTCGTATGTTCTTATGTTCTTATGTTCTTATCCTGCCATCCCAGGTATCAGTCTGGTGAATCTTCGCTGCATTCCCTCCATGGGAAGAACACCTTTCCTCAGATAAGGTAATCAAAACTGTACACAATACTCAAGGTGTGGTCTCACCAAGGACTTGTACAACTGCAGCAAGACATCTTTGTTCCAGTACTCGAATCCTTTCGCTATGAAGGCCAACATTCCATTTGCCTTCTCACCCGCCTGCCACACATGCAAGCTTACCTTCAGCGGCTGGTGCACAAGTACACCCAGATCTCGTTGAACTTCCCTTTTCCCAATCTATTGCCGTTCAGATAATAATCTGTCTTCCTGTTTTTTCCACCAAAGTGGATAACCTCGCATTTATCCACGTTATACTGCATCTGCCATGCAGCGGCCCAATCACCCAACCTGTCCAAATCATACTGGAGTTTCTCTACATCCTTCTCACAGCAGACAATCCCACCCTGCTTTGTGCCGCCTGCAAACTTGGAGATAGTACATGTAGTTCCCTCGTCTAGATCATTAATATATATTGTGAACAGCTGGGGTGCTAGCACCAATCCCTGCGGTACCCCACCAGTCACTGCCTGCCAATCGGAAAAAGACCCATTTATTCCAACTCACTGCTTCCTGACTGCCAAACATTTCTCTATCCAAGTCAGTTCCTTACCCCCAATCCCATATGCTTTAACTTTGCACGCTAATCTCTTGAATGACATCAATAAACGAGTTGTGGTTTTGCTGCTAAATTTCATCACCAAAACCTGACTGAACAATGACTCTGGTGGGACTCTGAACCCACAACTTTTGAATGACCTTTACCAACCATTAACAAGGAGTCCATTGCGCTATCCAATGCGCCAGAGAGCCGAGTACATGTTAAAACTCTGAATCCGTGAGTTTGTGCTTCTTTGTGGCTGAACGCGCACCTTGAAGATAAGTTTAGATGATTTCCCTGTAAATTATTTCCAACTCCATCTTTACCCAAACATTGTACAAATGCATAAATGAGAGGATCACACACATCGCTCTGAGAATCTCGTCCGCTAAACAGTGAAAGGTGAGAGTGTTTATTGTGAGGGGTTTCCATTTATTGAGACACACATGTGCCGTAAAAGTAGCAACAGGAGGCCTTATGATCTGGAGTGTGACGGGTTCCTGAAATCCTGCTTTGTCTTAAACGTTTAGATTTTATTCTATATGTGGTGATATTTTGAAACACCGCTTCACACATTCTGACTTTGTGACAGATGTAGATTTTCAATCCCCCGCCAACTCCCGCGGGGGGCTGAGACAACCTTGAGAAGCAACATTTCCTGAAGCTTCTGCCACCTTCTTCCAGTGATCTACAACAAATCCAATTGCAGAGATAGGGCGCAAAGTATCATCAGGGAAAAAGGCATGGGCTCAAAATCCAACTTAGAGGGACAGGATAAGAGGGGCAGTTGATGTTCTGGGGCGTGGACTTCAGTCAGAGCTGAAACAAATAGGTGTAACATAGAGAGAATCTATTTCCTCTGGTGGGAGGATCCAGCACAATGGGAAAAACAGTAAAATTAGAGCTACCCCGTTCAGGGATGATGTAATGAAGCGCTTCTTCACACAGAGGGCAGTGGAAATCTGGAACTCTCTTCCCGAATCAGCTATTCAGGCTGGGGTCAATTGACAATTTCAAAATGAGATCGATAAATTTGTGTTCGGCGAGGATGTGAAGGTTTATGTAATCATCGCAAGTAGATGGTGTTAAGATACAGACCTGCCATGATCTAATTGAATAGCAGAGCAGGCTCGAGGGCCTGAATGGCCTCCTCCTGTTTCTAGGTTTCTATGACAGTAACAGGACAGGAACATCAACAGCAGCAAACATACATCGCATTTTATTCATATGTAACAGCAAAATACCCGTGCCATGTGCAACTATGCTGTGGTCAGAAAAAATACGCGAAGCTGACGTGTGGCACTGTGATCGTATCATGGTTAGTGCCCGGCATTGTGGCCGCAATAACCTCGGTTCAAACTTACATCACGTCACAGCTCGCTTTATATCTTCTGTCCTCTGAGGCACCTGCTAAAGGAGCAGACTGATAAATAAATCTTTACGACATGAAAAATTATTATTTTTTTGCTGGTGAAATCCTATTTCCTCCTTTAAAACCACGCGCTCTCACATGCCTGAGGCTGATGCTCCATAATTCAAACACGCCTCTTCGCCCAGCTTTTTCTTCTTCCACAATCAGTAGCCATCCTTTACTTCCCTCCTTCCATTTCATTGTCACTTGCCTGCGGTATTACCTTAATCTAACATTCACTTTCATGTGCTTACGTGGTTAAGTTCTCTCTGCTACCACCGCGGTTCATGGGGGCACATGTCCCATTTGCACCAGTGTAGAACCAGTCGAGACATTTAGATCTGTGTGACTGCTGGATAGATAAGCGCTGTGAAAGCAGGACTGGAATTTAGAAGGACAGCGGCCGGGTTGTTCACGAATTTTTCTTGGAGAATCTTGTGATATCTTGTTAAATGAAGAAGTGGGTTTTGTTTTGATGCTGATTGGCACTTTTACCGAAACTGTTGCAGTGCGTGAGCGACGGGCAGCGCTACCGAGCCGCCAATGAGGGTTTAAATGTGAACTATTGGCCAGCTGTTACGGTGCAGTTAGATCAGAAGTGTTCTGTCTTAAACTTAACAGTTCTGTTGAAGTGTGTGATTGAAACAAATAGAGAATAAGTGGAAAGAGTTGAAATTTCTTTGAATGCCCGAGGCGCGGGACCCTGCGTTATTTATGAAGAGCGGGAGCAGGAATAAAGTTTAACTGAAATAAAATGTACAGACTTGGTGCGAATCAGAAAACTGCACTGGCCTAAGATCGATAAAAGATTGAAATTAAATTCATTTCCGAAGGCTAAAGTTAACCGTTCTTCCAGCTCCCTCATCATTTGCTTATTCTGTTAATCTTTCAAGTGGTGTAAGAACATAAGAAATAGAAGCAGGAGTAGGCCATTCGGCCCTTCGTGCCTGCCATTCAATGAAATCATGGCTGATCTTCTGCCTCAACTCCATTCACCAGCCCTACTGCCATATCCCTTGATGCCCTTACTAGTCAGAAAGCTATCAACTTCCGTTTTGAATATACCCAATGACTGAGCCTCCACATCCCTCTGGGGTAGAGAATTCCAAAAAGTCACCGCTCTGTGTGAAGAAATCTCTTCTCATCTCAGTCCTGAATGGTCTTCTCTTTATGCTGAGACTGTGGCCCCTTGTTCTAGACTCTCCAGGGAAACATTTTCCCAGCATCCATCCTATCAAGCCCTGTAATAATTTTGTATGCTTCAATGAGATCCCCTCCCATTCTTCTGAATTCAAGAGAATACAGGCCTACTATACTCAATCTCTTCTGATACAACATTCCCGCCATCGCAGGAATCAATCTCATGAACCTTTGTTGATCTCCCTCTATGGGATGTCTATCATTCCTTTGGAAAGGAGACCAAAATTATACACAGTGCTCCAGGTGTGGCCTCACCACGCCCCTATATAATTGGAGTAAGGCTTCTTTACACCTGTACTCAAATCCTCTTGTAATGACGGCCCACATTTCATTTGCATTCCTAATGGCATGCTCCACCTGAACATTCACTTTCAGTGACTCATATACAAGGACACCCAGGTTCATTTGATCATCTGCCTTCCCCAATTTTTCACCATACAGGATATACTCTGCCTCCTGTTTTTTCTACCAAAGTGGATAACTTCACATTTATTCACATTATATTCAGTCTGCCATGTTCTCACCCACACACTGAGCCTGTCGAGATCCCCTTGAAGCCTCTTCACATCCTTTTGACAAATGCCAATGCCACCTAGCTTTGTATCATCAGCAAATTTGGAAATGTTACATTTAGTCCCCTCATCCAAATCATTGATATAGATTGTGAATCGCTGGGGCTCAAGCACCAATACTTGCAGTACCCCACTAGTCACAGCCTGCCATCCTGAGAAAACCAGTTTTTCCCTACTATATGTATTCTGTCTGTTAACCAGTTTAAAGCCCGTGTTGATTGGAGTTCGCTCTCAGATTTTCCCATCGATGTGAAAATGAAACACGAGGAGGCGAGGATTGCCCCGAAGAGCAGAGCTGGGCACTGACTCTATTTCTCGTCCTGCAGGAGTTGTTCTGTTCCTCTAATATATCCCTCACCATTAAAACGCCTGTTTTAACTCACAGGCATTAAATGGGCAGTTTCATTATATGTTGGAGAGTTTTCATCAAATAGATTTTAATAAATCTACAAAAAGACGAGGTTTGGACTGGAACTGATAAGATGTCAATCACAGAATTAACATCAAATTCAGGCTCATTGTCCAATGAGGCAGGAAACCGTGAACAAGGTGGATTGGAATGAAGCAAGCAGGGAAGGAAGAGAGGAAGGAGAAAGGAGATCTCGATTCGATCTTCTTTCCATTGGAGCTGGGTGAAATGTTAGGTTGAGAAAGTGAGAGAATTTTACCAAAGAGGGAGAGAAAATATGGTCTAACTTGGGAATGTAACATTTTCAGGCTACGTATCTTCCAACTGGATTAACAGTCCTGAGGCTTTATCCTCTCACAAACCTCGTTCTAACATTATTACCCAAAAGGAGTCATGCAAAAATTCCTTTTCTTACACTATTTATGTTTCCGTATGGTAGGAACAGCCTTTAATAAAGTTCCTTTATCGCATATCCCGCCCGTGCTCCCAGATTGACAATGTGCAAAATTTGGAGCAGGCTTCTGGAAAGAAACGGATTTACATATTTACCTCACAGTTTCGGCATTTCTGGGACTGAATCCCTGCTTTAAAGAGTAAAATTGCCGTTTTATTGTGATATACTGAAAACAGGCTGATTTTCTGGCAGTTATTATTTGAAGAATTGTGGAATGTCTCCAGGCCGAGGAAACTGGTTCTATTAAAATGTTGAGGCGTATCCAGAATGTGAACCCGGTACATCTTGCATTTATAATTGATGTGAATTACACAAAGCGAGAATCACACCCTTACACCAAAGAGCTGCTGATCCTACATTGAGTGTTTAACCTCGGCAATGATAATTTCACATACATAAAGCAGATATTTTAGATCAGAGACAGCGTTAAATCTCATATATTACTCAAATGTATCAATGTGTGAATATGACATTAAATATGTTTCAATAAAGTGGGGGGATTTCAAGTGGATTCGGGGCCAGTGGTACCCAAGCTGATCGCACCTGTGACTCTCTTGCGCCTCTGTCCCCTTCCTCCCACACGCTGCCGGTTTTTAAACTTTGTTTTATATCTGGGCCAGTGCATTGTACAGTCTCACAAACCTTTCTACAAATGCACTTTCACTGCTTGATTTCTCTGATTATTAGCAATGAATCACCTTGAGGTGCAATGGTGGCGTTTGTGACGTCAAATTAAAAGGCGGCTAATTGAAACACGTTGGTACACAGATTCCTTTTGCACAGAATTGAACCTGAATCTTTCAAGACGAAATATTGTAGTTGCTGCATCACAATAAAAA
This sequence comes from Somniosus microcephalus, assembly GCF_052327205.1. Classification (NCBI taxonomy): domain Eukaryota; kingdom Metazoa; phylum Chordata; class Chondrichthyes; order Squaliformes; family Somniosidae; genus Somniosus; species Somniosus microcephalus. The sequence continues at coordinate 58,117,401 of NW_028225179.1, forward strand.
ATATCTTGTTACAAATTTTGGCTCGTTAGTTCCCTAATGTCAGAGGAAGAATTGCCTGATCTCCTAATTTATTTCATGTAAGACACAAACACAGGGTAATCACTCAGAATCACCTCACAGATTGACACTGAGATAGACAAAGCGGGAAGTACAGACAGCAATGGGACACATGGCGGACTAGACAAGAGAGCTGGAAAAATACAAAACGGCCTGAGACTCCAGAAGACAGTGACAGGTAGCTGATAGATATCAGTGAGTGGAAGCGAGAAATTGTGTTGGGATTCGGCCCCGTGGCTTGGCTGGTCAAAGCGTCTGCCTACTAAACAGAAGATCCTGGGTTTGACTCCCAGCGGGCCATTTTGTTTCTCGTCCTGACTCTCTAGGGGTGAGCTTCTTCTCGTGTGAAAAGACTAAAATCATTTTAAATGTAACTGCGGCTGCATTTCTTCCCATTCTGGATGAAGGCTCCAGTCGCTGCGGGGCCTGGGTCGAAATCCACCGCTGTCCTAATTTCTGACGGTGCTGATTTTGGTCTTCACCAAAAATTCATCTTTTCTAGGCAGGGTCGTGCGTTACTTTGTTGTGGTCAGAGCAAATCAGCAGCAGCTGATCTGTGGTGCTGTGATGATATCGTGGTTGAATACTTTGCATTGTGGTTCGAAGTAACCTCGGCTCGAATCTAAGTCTCAGCACAGATGTATCTTCCTTACACAATCAATTGCCCTTTTTGACTTTCCTCCTTCAATTACACTGTAACTTTCCTGCAGTATTATCTTAATCTAACATTCAATTACACCGCTAAATGTGCTCTGCTACCACCGCTGTTCCTGGGGCACATGTCCCATTCGCTCCAATCTGAATTGGTGCTGTGAAACCAGTCGATACATTTAGACCTGCGGGAACTCTCGACAGACAAGGTCTGCAAAAGGCAAGAACCAAAGCAGCCCGATTGTACAAGAATATTCCTTGGGAATTCAAGTGAACTGAGGAACTGAGTTTTGTTTACCTGGTAGTTGGCGCTTTTTGCTAAAAAATTGAGTTGCGTGAGCGTTGGGAAGCATTACATCGCTGCGGATGAAGGGTGAAACATGCAAATTGGCAAACTGGTTATGAAAAATGATAATGTATGCTCCGGAATTATCAAGGAGAGTAAGGGACGCTCCGGATTTACCAGGCAGGGTAACCGATGTACCAGACAGTTTAATGGACACTCCTGATTTACCAGGCAGGGTAAGGGACGCTCCTGTTGTACCAGACAGGGTAAGGGATGCTCAAGAGGTTCACGAGCAGGCAAGAGACGCTCAGGGATTATCAGACAGAGTAAGTGCCGCTCAGGAGCTATCAGAGAGGCTGATAGATGCTGAGTTATTATTTTGGAAACCTTACATTTTATAAGTATCACCAACCACGATCTAACATTAATATCTAAGAGTAGTCATCCAAAAATACCTCTTATTTCAGTATTCCTGTTTCGAAAAATTTAGAAAAAACCTTTAATGAAGCCCCTTTACCGCATGTCATCCCCGTGCTCCCAGATTGACAATGTGCAAAATTTGGAGCAGGCTTCTGGAAAGAAACGGATTTACATATTTACCTCACAGTTTCGGCATTTCTGGGACTGAATCCCTGCTTTAAAGAGTAAAATTGCCGTTTTATTGTGATATACTGAAAACAGGCTGATTTTCTGGCAGTTATTATTTGAAGAATTGTGGAATGTCTCCAGGCCGAGGAAACTGGTTCTATTAAAATGTTGAGGCGTATCCAGAATGTGAACCCGGTACATCTTGCATTTATAATTGATGTGAATTACACAAAGCGAGAATCACACCCTTACACCAAAGAGCTGCTGATCCTACATTGAGTGTTTAACCTCGGCAATGATAATTTCACATACATAAAGCAGATATTTTAGATCAGAGACAGCGTTAAATCTCATATATTACTCAAATGTATCAATGTGTGAATATGACATTAAATATGTTTCAATAAAGTGGGGGGATTTCAAGTGGATTCGGGGCCAGTGGTACCCAAGCTGATCGCACCTGTGACTCTCTTGCGCCTCTGTCCCCTTCCTCCCACACGCTGCCGGTTTTTAAACTTTGTTTTAAATCTGGGCCAGTGCATTGTACAGTCTCACAAACCTTTCTACAAATGCACTTTCACTGCTTGATTTCTCTGATTATTAGCAATGAATCACCTTGAGGTGCAATGGTGGCGTTTGTGACGTCAAATTAAAAGGCGGCTAATTGAAACACGTTGGTACACAGTTTCTTTTTGCACAGAATTGAACCTGAATCTTTCAAGACGAAATATTGTAGTTGCTGCATCACAATAAAAAATATCTTGTTACAAATTTTGGCTCGTTAGTTCCCTAATGTCAGAGGAAGAATTGCCTGATCTCCTAATTTATTTCATGTAAGACACAAACACAGGGTAATCACTCAGAATCACCTCACAGATTGACACTGAGATAGACAAAGCGGGAAGTACAGACAGCAATGGGACACATGGCGGACTAGACAAGAGAGCTGGAAAAATACAAAACGGCCTGAGACTCCAGAAGACAGTGACAGGTAGCTGATAGATATCAGTGAGTGGAAGCGAGAAATTGTGTTGGGATTCGGCCCCGTGGCTTGGCTGGTCAAAGCGTCTGCCTACTAAACAGAAGATCCTGGGTTTGACTCCCAGCGGGCCATTTTGTTTCTCGTCCTGACTCTCTAGGGGTGAGCTTCTTCTCGTGTGAAAAGACTAAAATCATTTTAAATGTAACTGCGGCTGCATTTCTTCCCATTCTGGATGAAGGCTCCAGTCGCTGCGGGGCCTGGGTCGAATTCCACCGCTGTCCTAATTTCTGACGGTGCTGATTTTGGTCTTCACCAAAAATTCATCTTTTCTAGGCAGGGTCGTGCGTTACTTTGTTGTGGTCAGAGCAAATCAGCAGCAGCTGATCTGTGGTGCTGTGATGATATCGTGGTTGAATACTTTGCATTGTGGTTCGAAGTAACCTCGGCTCGAATCTAAGTCTCAGCACAGATGTATCTTCCTTACACAATCAATCGCCCTTTTTGACTTTCCTCCTTCAATTACACTGTAACTTTCCTGCAGTATTACCTTAATCTAACATTCAATTACACCGCTAAATGTGCTCTGCTACCACCGCTGTTCCTGGGGCACATGTCCCATTCGCTCCAATCTGAATTGGTGCTGTGAAACCAGTCGATACATTTAGACCTGCGGGACCTCTCGACAGACAAGGTCTGCAAAAGGCAAGAACCAAAGCAGCCCGATTGTACAAGAATATTCCTTGGGAATTCAAGTGAACTGAGGAACTTAGTTTTGTTTACCTGGTAGTTGGCGCTTTTTGCTAAAAAATTGAGTTGCGTGAGCGTTGGGAAGCATTACATCGCTGCGGATGAAGGGTGAAACATGCAAATTGGCAAACTGGTTATGAAAAATGATAATGTATGCTCCGGAATTATCAAGGAGAGTAAGGGACGCTCCGGATTTACCAGGCAGGGTAACCGATGTACCAGACAGTTTAATGGACACTCCTGATTTACCAGGCAGGGTAAGGGACGCTCCTGTTGTACCAGACAGGGTAAGGGATGCTCAAGAGGTTCACGAGCAGGCAAGAGACGCTCAGGGATTATCAGACAGAGTAAGTGCCGCTCAGGAGCTATCAGAGAGGCTGATGGATGCTGAGTTATTATTTTGGAAACCTTACATTTTATAAGTATCACCAACCACGATCTAACATTAATATCTAAAAGTAGTCATCCAAAAATACCTCTTATTTCAGTATTCCTGTTTCGAAAAATTTAGAAAAAACCTTTAATGAAGCCCCTTTACCGCATGTCATCCCCGTGCTCCCAGATTGACAATGTGGAAAATGTGGAGCAGGCTTCTGGAAACAAACGGACTTACATATTGACCTCACAGTTTCAGCACTTGTGGTACTGAATTCTTGCTTTAAAGAATAAAATTGCCGTTTTCTTGCGAGGTACTGAACACAGGCTGATTTTCTGGCAGTTATTATATGAAGACTTTTGGAATGTCTCCAGGCCGAGGAAAGTGGTTCTATTATAATGGTGGGGCGCGTCCAGGATTTGAATCTGATACCTCTTGCATTTTAATTGCTGTGAATTCCAAAAAACACGAATCACACGCCTAGACAAAGAGCTGCTGACCCTTCAAGTAGTGCTTAATCTCAGCAATGAAAATTTCACATACATAAAGCAGTTATTTTAGATCAGAGACAGCATTAAATCTCATATATTGCTCAAATGCATCAATGTGTAGATATGGCATTATATGTGTTTCAGTACGGTGGGGGGATTTAAAGCAGATTTCGGGCCTGTGGTTTCCAAGGTGAACTTACTTGTGGCTCTCTTGCCTCCCTCTCCCCCTCTCCCCTTCCTCCCACACGCTGCCGGTTTTTAAACGTTGTTTCAAGTCTACTGCTCTGGGCCAGTGCATTTCACAGTCTCACAACCCTTTCTACAAATACCCTTTCATTGTTTGACTTCTCTGCTTATTAGTTACTAGCTGAAGTGCCCGGCGGTTACGAGGCATTTTTGAGGGCATGTTGTTGTTGGACGAGAGAGAGAGAGCGACTGGGGGGAAGAGAGAGAGCGACTGGGGGAAGAGAGAGAGCGACTGGGGGGAAGAGAGAGAGCGACTGGGGGGAAGAGAGAGAGCGACTGGGGGGGAAGAGAGAGAGCGACTGGGGGGAGGAGAGAGATTAACTGGAGGGAAGAGAGAGAGCGACTGGGGGGAAGAGAGAGAGCGACTGGGGAAGAGAGAGAGCGATGGGGGGAAGAGAGAGTGAGACTGCGGGGAAGAGAGAGTGCGACTGGGGGGAAGAGAGAGAGCGACTGGGGGAAGAGAGAGAGCGACTGGGGGAAGAGAGAGAGCGAATGGGGGGAAGAGAGAGAGCGGCTGGGGGGAAGAGAGAGAGCGAGTGGGTGGGAAGAGAGAGAGCCACTGGGGGGAAGAGAGAGAGCACCTGGGGGGAAGAGAGAGAGCAACTGGGGGGAAGAGAGAGAGATGGAGAGAGAGAGAGATTGGCGGGGAGAAGAGAGAGAGTCGGGGGGAGAGTGAGTGAGACTGGGGGGGAGAGAAAGAGAGAGACTGGGGGAAGAAGAGAGAGAGAGAGACTGAGGAGAGGAGAGAGGAAGTGATTGGGCGGGGAGGAGAGAGAGAGAGAGACTGGCGGGGAGGAGAGAGAGAGAGAGACGGGGGAGGAGAGAGAGAGACTGGGGGGAAGAGGGAGAGCGAATGGGGGGAAGAGAGAGTGCGACTGGGGGGAAGAGAGAGAGCGACTGGGGGAAGAGAGAGAGCGATTGGGGGGAAGAGAGAGACCGACTGGGGGAGAGAGAGAGAGCGAGAGACTGGGGGGAAGAGAGAGCGAGAGACTGTGCGGAAGCAAAAGCGAGAGACTGGGGAAGAGAGATAGCGAGAGACTGGGGGAAGAGAGAGAGCGAGAGACTGGGTGGAAGAGTGAGGAAGAGAGACTGGGGGAAGGGAGAGAGCGAGAGACTGGGGGGAAGAGAGTGAGCGAGAGACTGGGTGGAGAAGAGAGAGAGAGAGACTGGGGGAGAGGAGAGAGAGAGAGACTGGGGGAGAGAGAGAGAGAGAGACTGGGGGAGAGAGAGAGAGAGAGAGACTGGGGAGAGAGCGAGAGAGAATGGGGGGAGAAGAGAGAGAGAGATTGGCGGGAGAACAGAGCGAGAGAGAAACTGGGGGGAGAGAGAGAGAGACAGAGACTGGGGGACAGAGAGACTGGGGAGAGAGAGAGAGGGGGGAGAGAGAGAGGGGGCAGAGAGCGAGAGGGTGAGGGAGAGAGGGGGACGAAAGAGCGGGAAGGAGGGCGGAGAGAGAGAGCGGGAGGGAGGGGGCAGACAGAGAGGGGGAGGGTGGGGGCAGACAGAGAGGGGCAGGAGGTGGCAGACAGAGAGGGGGATGGAGGGGGCAGACAGAGAGGGGGAGGGAGGGGTCAGAGAGGGGCAGGGAGGGGTCGGAGAGGTGGAGGGAGGGGCAGAGGGAAAGGGGGAGGGAGGGGGCAGAGAGGGAGGGAGAGGGAGAGAGGGTGAGGCACGTGGGAGGGAGAGGGGTAGCGAGAGTGGGTGAGGTAGGGGAGAGAGAGAGGGAGAGGGGTGGAGAGGGGAGGGGGATATTGGGGAGAGGGGAGGGGGGAGAGGGGAGAGGGAGGGGGAGAGGGGGTGAGAGGGGAGGGGGGTGGAGAGAGAGACAGAGTGAAGGAGATAGAGAGGGCTAGTGGCTCGCGGCCACAAATGGAGCCAAGCTCCGGGAACGGGCGTGAGCCGGCTTGAGGCTGTGAGAGCGGGCCGGGACAGGTTGCCGGGGTAACCCTTCCCCCGGCTTCCCGCCCTCCCGAGACTGGTGGGGAGGAGAGAGAGAGAGAGAGACTGGGGGGAGGAGAGAGAGAGACGGGGGGGGAAGAGAAAGAGCAACTGGTGGGAAGAGCGAGAGCGACTGGGGTGAAGAGAGAGGGCGACTGGGGGGAACATAGAGAGAGCGACTAGGGGAAAGAGAGAGAGCGACTGGGGGAAGAGAGAGAGCGACTGGGGGGAACAGAGAGAACGACTGGGGGGGAAGAGAGAGAGAGAGACTGGGGGGAAGAGAGAGCGCGACTGGGGGGAAGAGAGAGAGCGACTGGGGGGAAGAGAGA
>NW_028225179.1:58124591-58227036 GCF_052327205.1 Somniosus microcephalus
AGAGAAGAGAGGCTCTTTCTTCCCCCCGGCTCTCTCTCTCTCTCTCTCCCCCCCAGTCACCCTCTCTCTCTCCCCCCCAGTCTCTCTCTCTCATCTCCCCCAGTCTCTCTCTCTCTCTCCCCCCCAGTATCTCTCTCTCTCGATCCCCCCAGACTCTCTCGCTCTCTTCCCCCCCAGTCTCTCTCTCTCTCTGCCCCCCGTCTCTCTCTCTCTCTCCCCCCTCCCAGTCTTTCTCTCTCTCTCTTCCCCCCAGTCGCTCTCTCTCTTCCCCCAGTCACTTTCTCTCTTCCCCCCAGTCACTCTCTCTCTTCCCCCCAGTCGCTCTCTCTCTCTCTCTCTTCCAACAACAACATGCCTTCAAAAAACCCTCGGCATCACCGGGCACTTCAGCAAGTCTATATATATAAAAGGATAGTGGTGTCTGTCCTGTCTGTCTTTCCGGGCATCACTCAAAAGTTATAGAGCGTACCTACACATATGTTTAGCAAAAGAAAGGTTATGATTAGGAGGGTGTCCTAGGCATATTTATTTTTTGGTCAGACAAAAATTGTTCGGACAGTAGACAAATAACGTTCAAAATTCCACTCATGAGCGGTTGGCCAATCATACGGGGGAAATCCGCTCATTAGCATTGACTGACGTGCAGTTGACCAATCCTACGGGGGGAGCGCGCTGCATCACGGGGTGCGTTTCATGGCGTGTGTGGGCGGGGCCTAATCCTTCAAACTGAAAAGCAAGTGGCGGCCATTGTTGTTTGTGATGGAGCAACTCTGCCTCTGTCCGAGCATGGGCCACAGTCCGACTCTCACCCTTCTCTCTCTCTCCTCTGCCTTCTCCCCTCTCTCTTGCCACCCCGGCCCTCTCCACTCACGGGTTGTTTGCATCCATGGTGGATGAGCTGCCTGCAGGCCTCCAGCCTCGAAGCCTCGGCCTCTCCTTGCCAGCCACGCCCAAGCTAGGTACCGCCCGTCCCGCTGGGCCCAATTCCAAACCAGCGGCCCGCCATCACCACCATCTTGGTAAAGGCTGGACTCCTCCTTCTCTCCACTTTCCCCTCACTCACCTTTCACCCAGGCATCTCCGCTCTGCAGGATGTCACTGCTGAGCTCTTCAGGTTGGAGGGAGCAGGAGCTCAGATCGGGTGACTCGGGCCGGGCCTCAGGTGCTACGCTGCCCATGTTGTCTCCGGGGTGGCGGGCCGCAGCGCGAACTCAGCTCGGGTGACTCCAGCCGAGCCTCAGGCGCTACGCCACCCACGGTGTCTCCGGGGCGGTGGTCCACACTGGGAGCTCATCAGTGGGAGCTCAGCTCAGGTGAGTCGGGCTGGGCCTGAGGCACTAGGGCAGGGAGAGGGGAGGGTGGGAGAGAGAGGAAAGGAGGGAGAGGACAGGGGGAGGGAGTGGAGGGAGGGAGAGGAGAGTAGGGGAGGGAGATGAGAGAGGGAGAGGGAGGGAGAGACAGAGGGAGAGGAGAGGGGGAGAGGGAGAGAGAGGGAGGGGAGAGAGTGCAGCGAGGGAGAGGGTGAGGGAGAGAGAGGTGGGGATGGAGATGGAGGGGGGCCAGGAGAGAGAGTGGCAGGGAGAGAGAGGGGGAGGGAGAGAGAAGGTGAGGGAGGGAAAGTGTGAAGGAGTGGGAGAGGGAGGGAGAGCTCGCCTTCTTCCTCCAGGCTAATCCCGAACTAAATCCACCAGTCTCTCTCTCTCTCTCCCCTCAAGTCTCTCCCTCGCTCTACCCCCCAGTCTCTCTCTCCCCCCAGTCTCTCTCTCCCCCCCGTCTCTCTCTTCTCCCCCCAGTCTCTCTCTCTCTCTCTCTCTTCCCCCCAGTCTCTCTCTCTCCCCCGTCTCGCTCTTCTCCCCCAGTCTCTCTCTCTCTCTCTCTTCTCCCCCCGTCTCTCTCTTCTCTCCCCAGTCTCTCTCTCTCTCTTCCCCCAGTCTTTCTCTCTCTGTCTTCCCCCAGTCTCTCTCTCGCTCTCGCTCCCCCCCGTCTCTTCTCTTCCCCCAGTCTCTTTCCCTCTCTCTCCCCCAGTCTCTCTCTCCTTCTCTCTCTCCACCCCATTCTCTCTCTCTCTCTCTCTCCCCCCAGTCTCTCTCTCTCTCCCCCCCTGTCTCTCTCTCTCTCTCCGCCCCAATCTCTCTCTCTCTCTCTCTCCCCCCCAGTCTCTCTCTCTCCCCCAGACTCTCTCTCTCCCCCGTCTCTCGCTCTCTCTCCCAGTCTCTCTCTCTCTCTCCCCAGTCTCTCTCTTCTCCCCCCAGTCTCTCTCTCTCCTTCCGCCCTTTCTCTCTCTTCTCCTTCCCCCTCTCTCTTTCCATCTCTTATTCCCTCTCTCTCTCTCCTTCCCACACAGACAATCCCAACAGTTTCATAAACAGTGTTATAAACATTGCACAGGTTACTTCATTTCCCTCAGCACCGCCGGGCACTCCAGCTAGTAACTAATAAACAGAGAAGTCAAGCAGTGAAACGATAATTGCAGAAACGTTTGTAAGACTGTGGAATGAACTGGCCCAGAGCAGCAGATGTAAAACAAGTTTAAAAGACCGGCAGCGTGTGAGAGGAAGGGGAGCGAGAGGCAGGAGAGCCACAGGAAATATCACCTTGGAAACCACTTTCCCCCGAATCTGCTTTAAATCCCCCCCCCACTGTATTTAAACACATTTAATGCCATATTCAAACATTGATACATTTGAGCAATATATGAGATGTAACGCTGTCTCTGGTCTAAATAACTGCTTTATATATTTGAACCCAACCGCTGTATTCAGGCTGTACCCTGAATAATTATCTCTAACCTGGAATCAGTTTATAATCTGGAGACAACGATTCAGCAGCCGGCGCACAGGGAGCTGAGGTTGAGGCTGATCTGTGTCATGTGGAAGCAGAACACAATATTCCGGCTGTTTATTTTCATTATCCTGCAGAATATTCGATACTGTTCTCTACATGTTACATTCCTCTTAATATCAGAGGGTTTGGTTTATTGTCATGATCGCTGTGGATCTTTTCAATTTGTTGTATTTGCAGCAAATTGAATATCACGAAACCAGCGCTTTGGTAGACAGGTAGAGAAGGCAGTCAGAGCTGTCTCGGTCTCAAGTGCGCTGGTTATCAAGAACGGCCAACACATGGTGTGATTGTGGCAACCTCTTGAGTGTGACTACTTCCACTAGCGGGCTCGTTGGTCTAGGGTTATGATTCTCACTTTGGGGTTATTGGCTGAAATATGCGAGAGATCCCGGACAAGCCCTAATTTTGCCCTTCTTTTGAGGTTGAACTGCCGTTGAAAATTTTTGAAAGATGGACGAAAAGTTCCCAAGTCAAACCGCGTGAATCTCAACCACAGTGGGAGCAGGGTCAGTGCAAATATTCCGGATTAAAGGCACCTCAGCAATCTACACTTCCACTGAAGGAGATTTGCAGGAATTTGAAATCGATCTTCAACCCAAACAGAACTTTCATCTCACTGAAGCTGATGAATGAAAGACTTGCATTTATATAGCGCCTTTAAAGACCACTGGATGTCCCAAATTGCTTTATAGCCAATGAAGTACTTTTGAAACGTAGTAACTGTTGTAATATAGGAAATGCGGCAGACAATTTGCGCAGAAGAAGCTCCCACATACAGCAATGTGGTGATGACCGATATTTTTATGGTTATGTTGATTGAGGGATAAATATTGGCCAGGATGATTGACGTCCCAGTCTTATTCAGTTTTCGGACAGTCATTAAGGTACATAATGGCGGAGACTGCGGAGGAGTAATTTATCACACCTACCCGCACTGACCTCAAGACCATAACCCGTGAGGAAGGCCATTCAGCCCATTCAATTCAGTCCTACAGAACAAAAGTAGTCTTCACCCTTTTGCTTGATCCAGTTGTTTCCTGAATCATTCCAGGACTTTCACCACCATCACTCGGCCTGGAGTCCATTCTAAGTGTTGAGCCTGTTCCGCCTTGTTCTTTCTCCCAAAGTATAATTGAACTAGTATTCCACACAAGATACTAACCTGTATATCTCTGTAAAACTATGTCACAGACACCGCCGTTAAAGGCTGAAATGTACAAGGTGTCGATTTTAACTTCTAGCGGGCAGGGGTAAAATCCCATCCACCTTGTATGTGTGTTCTACAGGATCGGCGTGTGTCAGGTACTGCTGCTCACTCCTCTGGCCGCAGTGCAGTATTGCATCACCTGGTTTAGCAGCTCCCTCCTCTGGCCGCGGCCTGTATTGCACCACCTCCTCCCTCTGCTGGCTGCTGCGGAGTACTGCTGTGTATGGTTGCGCCTGGTGCAAATTCGGCCTCCTCTGCTTCTAGCTGTGTCAGACTGGAAGAGGAGAAGGAAGGGTGGAGGTGCTTCGTAGCGAGCCGAGCTCTCAGAATAGAAGGATTTAAAGGCCGATTTCTTGATCCAATCTGCTGACAGCTAATGTAGAGTAAAAGAGAATGAGAAGGAAGACCGCAGGACACAGGAACATAGGAACATGAGTCGTTCATTCAGCCATTCAAACCTGTTCTGACATTCAATTAAATCATGGCTAAGCTGCAGTTCTCCTCCATTGTTCTGCCTTTGCTCCGTTTAACTTGATTTCCTTACCTAACAACACCGTGTCGATCTTGACCCCCAGCATCCACAGCCTTTTCGGAGAGAGAGTTCTGGATTGTTACAAACCTTTGTGTGCAAAGTTGCTTTCGGATTTGATTTCTAAATGGCCCGACTGTAATTTTAAGGATATATCCTCTTGTTCTTTATTCCCCAAACATAGGAAATAGTTTTCTCTGTCTACCCTAATAATTCATTTAAGATTTTAAGCATCACAATCAGGTCATTCCTCAATCTTTTAAACTCAAGGGAACAGAAGCCAAGTTTATTCAATCAATTCTCATAATTTAACACTGTAAGCCTCGGTGTTAATCTGGTAAATCTACGCTTCACCACACCAAAGCCAATATATCCTTCCTGCATGCCGTGCCCAGAACAGAACACAATACTCTAGATGTGCCCTAACTAGAACTTTACAAACTGGAGAATATTTCCTCCCCTTTTGTATTTCAGCCCCTTTGAGATAAAGGCCAAACTGTGTTGGAAGGGTGCAGATGAGGTCCCCTAGACTAATTCCCAGTATAAATCATCTTAGTTATCAAGATAGGTTAAACGAGTTTCGAGTCTACACTTTCGAGAAGTTTAGACTGAGGGTTGATCTGATCGATGTTTATAAAATGATGATGGGAGTAGGTTGTGTACCAGTTGAAAATTAGTTCCAACTAAATAGTTGAGGGAGGACCTGTGGCGACGATGTTAAGTTGTATAAGCCCAGATCTAGGTCAGATATCAGGATGTGGTTCTTTTCCCAGAGAATCGTGGTACTCTGAAACAATCTGCTGGCTCGGGCAGTGGACGCTGATTCACTGAATTTCTTCAAGTGAGAGCTGGACCTGTTTCTGGCTGGGGCAGAGACCACCGCGTACAAAAGGGTAGGTACTGCAAGGAATTATCAGGGCCAGAGTGATTTCCTGGACTAGTTCCACTCGCCTAGCTCGATCGGCCAGGAACTTCCTGAAATAGAACGTGGGATTTGATGGACAGAAGCTGTCTGAAATGTTGGCTGATGGGGCGTTGGTGGCAGATAAATTGTACACTGGCTGAACGGCTACGTTTTCAGCGGCTCGTTGTTCTCTTGGTGAGATTCTCGCTGAGGAGTTTCACTGACTGATATGTGAGCGGTCTCAGGTTCAAATCGCGGATGAGCTCAGAATGTTCCCACTTGTAGGGAAAAACCATCAGTTTCTGGTGCAGCGCAGCCCATCTGGCCTCGCACTTGCTGCAACATTTAATTATTAATAATGACGCACGCTGGTATTGCGGCATTATTATTGCCCGAGAAACCAGCAATTTCAGGCTCCATAATCATAATTGATCATAAGCTGCCATACAGCGATTCTGGTTTGTCTAAAGTTAGACTCAGAATTAAAAAATCCACGTTTGCTCCGGGTTTCAATAGCCTCCCACGTCCCTATACTATCTGATTCACACACTGTTGCCCTGCCAATCTAGTTCAACAAGCACAGGGGTGATGGGTGAACAGGACTTGGTGCGAGTTAGGACACGGGTAACCAGGATGATCTCAGTTTTATGGAGGATAGAACGTGGGAGGCTGGCCAAGGGTGCATTGGAATAGTCAATTCTAGAGGTAACAAAAGCATGCATGAGGGTTTCAGCAGGAGATGAGCTAAGGCAGGAACGGAGTCGGGCAAGGTTCTGGAGTTCGAAATAAGCGGTCTTGGTGATGGAGCCACCATGTGATTGGAAGCACTTCTCGTGGTCAAATATGACAGCAATATTGTGAACGGACTGCTGGAGGAGGATGGCGTCGTCACCATGTCAAATGCTGCAGAACGTTTGAGAAGGGTGAAGAGGGATAGTTTACCATTTATCACAGTCGCATAGGATGTCATTTGTGAGTTTGATAAGATCCATTTGGTACTGTGGTAGGGGCAGTAACGTGATTGGAGGGATTTAAACATGCAGTCCCGGTAAAGCTTTAGGAAAGGGATGTTTGAGATGGGGTGGTAGTTTGCAAGGGCACTCAAAACAGCAATGAAAATATAAATAACATAAAAAAGCATTGCTTGGAATGAAAAGCGTCATTGCGAGTAATGGGACTGAAGGAGTTTTGGCATTAATTTAATTTCACGTTAAAGAAACAGTCTATTCTTCTCTCTTTTGGATATTTTATTCCAAGTGTGTTGAATCACCGCCACAAGCATCGAACCTGAGAATACCATCAATCAAAGTGTTATCCATTATCAGACCGGCTGTTCTGTTATTCTGTACTTATCCTTAAATCTTCATAAACTGTAACTATCTTTGTTTCAGCTGTATTATCTGCGCGGCGCAGTTACCACCGTCCCCTGGGACTCGGGGTCTGATTCTCACTTTGGGCTTTTTACTGATAAAATTCGGGAGATCCCGGGTTACTGCCCCATTCCCTGCGCTTTCTTCTCGCCGGCTTCTCTCAGTCATTCTCCTGCTGCCCTCTGGAACTGTCTTAAACTGTCTCAACCACTCTTCAAACCCACTTCAAACCCTAAGATTATACGGCAGCATCGGGCTCTACCTGCCTTAACCAAATCCTTCCTCCTAATCTTTATCCTTTCTCACTCATGGCTCAGAGAAATAAGAACAGTAGTAGGCCATAGGACCCCTCGAGCCTACTCCGCCATTCAATAAGATCATGGCTGATCTATCATAATTCCATCCACCTGCCTTGGCTCTGTATCCTTTCTCGACCTTTGCCTGGCAAAAATCTATTGATCTCGGAATAAAATTATTAATTACGCGAGCATCTACTGCTTTTTGTGGGAGAGTTCCATACTTCTACCACCCTTTGCGTGAAGAAGTGTTTCCAAACTTCTTTCCTGAATGGCCTGGCTTTGATTTTGAGATTATGTCCCCTTGACCTAGACTCCTCAACCAGTGGAAATAGTTTCTCTCTCTCTACCGTGACAATTCCTTTTAACATCCTAAAATGCTCAATCAAATTAAATCACCCCTTAACCTTCTATATTCCATGGACTATAAGCCCAGTTTATGTAATCTCTCCTCACACAATCCTGGAACTCCCTCCCTCCCTAACAGCACTGTGGGAGTATCTTCACCACATGGACTGCAGCGGTTCAAGAAGGTGGCTCACCAATATCTTCTCAAGGGATGCGCAATAAATGCTGGCCTTGCCAGCGATGCCCACATCCCAGGAACAAATAATAATTTAACCTTTGGTACCCTGGTTACATCCTGGGCTATCTGTGCTGCACTCCCTCCAAGGCCAGTATATCCTTCCTGAGGTGCAGTGCCCAGAACTGAATGCAATATTCCAGATGGTGTTTTTCCAGAGCTCTCTACAGCTGAAGCACCAAAATTCCATTGGCCTCTTTAATTATTTTAGTACCTGTCCACGAGCTTTTACTGATTTAAGTACTTTGACCCCTAAATCTCGCCAGAAAGAGGTGTAGGGTGTGTATATTTTCTGTTTAAATTGGTGCATTCAGTTTCATTTGATTCTGGTATTTAACAGCAACAAACAACTCCTGCAAACCCTCAGCAACTGAATCTCTATTTGGATTCATTCACCAGTCCCGGCAACTGCTCCAACTCACCCTACGTATCTGTGTGTCCCACTATCCTTCCCCTGTGGGTTTGGATGTGGCAGACCGAAAGAGTGAAAGATCCAGTGATGGATTCCCACCAGCCCAAGCTCTCCACGTTCTCACTGAATGAAACCTTCCTTCACGGGAAGCAGGCTCTGTTTGATTGTTTAGGTCCCGTAACCCCTGACCATGTATTACTGCTGTCAGAGTAATGGGCTGCACTCAGAAATAAAACTTACTTCATTGATCACAGCTTCACATCCGTGTCCTATTTCTCTTTAGGATCAGTCTGCCGGAGGACAAGGTGTCCGGGGATGAAATGAGACTGGGAGAAGATTTCGGAATTGCAGGAAATGGGAAGAGGAAACTTGCACAGGGAATCTCTCCGTGTGTAATAACATATTCAGAAAGGTACTGAGATAAGACGGGTGTCCCAGAGCGTCAGCACTCTGACCGTTTGGGGTTTAAGCTGTTTAACTTGAAACGGTATCTTCAGGCAGATTGGAAATGGACATCTATTGCATCAGACCGACAGATCGTTTGATGGGACAGTGTAGAGGGAGATTTACACTCAATCTAATCCGTCCATCCTCTATCTTGTTTTTTCTCTTTCGCTATCTGACTCATTTAATTTCTCTCTCTCTTTGCCTCAACTTACTCTGCCTCACTCTCGTCTCTATTTCTTTCTCAATGGCTCTATCTCTCTTCGCCACGTTTTCTCTCTCTCATTCACCTTTGTCCTGTCTCTCTTCTCTCTCTCTGTCTCTCTCATTTCTCTCTGCCTCACTGTGTCTCACGCTTTCTGCCTTTCTCTTCTCTGCCTCGGTCCCTTCTGCCTCACTCTCAGTCCCCCTCTCCCTGCATGTATCGACCCTCTGTCTTCTCTCCTCCTCCTTCTCTCACTCGCCATCTCAGCCACTATCTCATCTTTCCCTCCTCTTTCTATTTCTGCCTCATTCTCTCTCTCTCCCCTCTCACTCCCTCTTTTCCTTTAAGTCTCTGTGTTAATCACTTATTTTACAGTTGGCTTCCTCTCTGCCCATTTCTGTCTCCCCCTATTTGTCACACTTTCTTTTCTCACTCTACCACACTCTTTCTCCCCTCTGGGTTTCCCCTCTCTGCCCCTGTCTCTCTCCCAGTTTCCCGCTTTCACTTTCTCTCTCTCTCTCTCTCTGTCAAGATTCCTGATGTAACAGGCCTGCCCCAACACAATACAAGTCCAACCCGTACTTTGAACACATTGCATGAGCTGATCACAGCTTCTACACCCCTAGTTTTAAAATGAGCTGTCTGGGATGTACAGACCCCACCTGGGGTTTGGAGCCCTGCAAGATTTCGCTGTTAGTCTAGAGGGAAGCTTGCCTCCACATCTCATCCAGCCTCAATCCTGAACTCATTTTATTACATTTCATTTTCCAGTTACATATCTGCCTCCCTTTGTATACATGCCTCCGATGTGCTCCTCTCTGTAAATCTACTGGGTCTTGTTTCTTATTTTTGACAGCCTGTTTTTGAAGAATTGGCAAGCGATTCCTGCTGATCTGCTGAGTGTATTTCCATATAGGACACATGTTTCGGTGGAGCAGGTATCCCAGTTACGTTAAAATAACAGAAAAAGTTATTCTAGACTCCCTGTAGCAGTGGAAGGAAACTGGAGGGAAAATATGTCCGCAAATCTATAATCATAGAAACATAGAAGATAGGAGCAGAAGTAGGCCATTCGGCCCCTCGAGCCTGCTCCGCCACTTAATGAGATAATGGCTGATCACCCAAATTCATTACTCTGTCCCTGCTTTCTCCCCATATCCCTTGATCCCTTTAGCCTTAAGAAATATATCTAACTCCTTCTTGAATATATTTAATGAATTGGCCTCAACTGCCTTGTGTGGTAG
Organism: Somniosus microcephalus; assembly: GCF_052327205.1. Lineage (NCBI taxonomy): Eukaryota > Metazoa > Chordata > Chondrichthyes > Squaliformes > Somniosidae > Somniosus > Somniosus microcephalus. Next base: position 58,134,630 of record NW_028225179.1, read on the forward strand.
AAAATTCCACAGATTCACCGCTCTCTGGGTGAAGACATTTCTCCTCATCTCAGTCCTAAATGGCTTACCCCTTATCCTTAGACTGTGACTCCTGGTTCTGGACTCCCCCGCCATCGGAACATCCTTCCTGCATCTAGTCTGTCTAGTCCTGTTAGAATTTTATAAGTTTCAATGAGATCCCCTCTCATTCTTCTAAACTCGAGCGAATATCAGCCTAATTGACCCAATCTCTCTCCATACGGCATTCCTGTCATCCCAGCTATCAGTCTGGTGATTCTTCGCTGCACTCCCGACATGGCAAGAATATCCTTCCTCAGATAAGGCGACCAAAACTGCACACAATACTCAAGATGTGGTCTCACCAAGGCCCTGTACAGCTGTAGCAAGACATCCTTGCTCCTGTACTCGAATCCTCTCGCTATGAAGACCAACATACCATTTGTCTTCTTAACCACCTGCTGCACAAGCATGCTTACCTTCAGCGACTGGTGCTCAAGGACACCCAGGTCTCGTTGCATTTCCCCTTTTCCCAGTCTATTGCCATTCAGATAATCTGTCTTCCTGTTTTTGCCACCAAAGTGGATAACCTTGCATTTATCCACATTATACTGCATCTGCCATGCATCTGCCCAATCACGCAACCTATCCAGATCATACTGGAGATTCTCTACATCCTCCTCACAGCGCACACGCCCACCCAGCTTTGTGTCATCTGCAAACTTGGAGATATTACATCAAGTTACCTCTTCTAGATCATTAATATATATTGTGAATAGCTGGCGTCCTAGCACTGATCCCTGCGGTACCCCACTAGTCACTGCCTGACACTCGGAAAAAGACACGTTTATTCCAAATCTTTGCTTTCTGTCTGCCAACCAGTTCTCTATCCAAGTCAATACCTTACTCCCAATCTCATGTGCTTTAACTTTGCACGCTAATCTCTTATGCAGGACCTTATTGAAAGCCTTCTGAAAGCCCAAATACACCACAGCCACTGGTTCTCCCTTATCTATTCTGCCAGTTACATCCTCAAAAATTTCCAGTAGATTAGTCAAACATGATTTACCTTTTGTAAATCCATGTTGACTTTGTCCGATCCTGTCACTGTTTTCCAAGTGCACTGCTATTACATCTTTTATAATGAACTCTAGCATTTTTCCCACTACCGGTGTCAGGCTATAATTCCACTGTTTCTCTCGACCACATTTTTAAAATAGTGGGGTTACATTAACTACCCTCCAATCCATGGGAACTGTTCCAGAGTCTATATAATTTTGGAAGATGAGCAGCAATGCATCTACTATTTCGAGGGCCACTTCCTTAAGTACCCTAGGATGTAGATTATCAGGCCCTGGGGAATTATCGGCCTTCAATCCCGTCAATTTCCGTAACACCATTTCCCCACAAATACTGATTTCATTCCGTTCCTCCCTCTCATTAGACCCTATGTTCCCTGACATCTCTGGGATAAAATGAGTAAAATACATATCATAATCATGGGAGAATTTAACTGTACCAAATAATCTGGCAAGAGGAGGTAGGGAAAGGGGAAAAGGTTTAAGATAATGATTGCAAAAAACAAAAGTAATAGATTGGAAAAATCTGATTTTAGATGATGTAAATGGAACTAGTGAAGATAACCTGGAAGAGAATATTGACATACAAAGAGAATAGCAGCGGGAAATATTTAAAAAGGTGATCAATAGAGTTCAGGAGAATTATTTTCCACTAAAAAAGAACAATCTAGCCAATAATGAAACTCCAGGAATGAATAAAGAGATGAGGGCAAAATTGAAACCAAAGGAAAAGGAGTACAGTCACTGTTGTATCCTGAAAAGTGGATCGGATGTTATGCCAGGTCGACACTTAACCCTTTCCCCCTCAAAGTCGACGCTTAGCATTGGTACAGATGACAGACTTCGAGTAAAGGATGGTTCAAAACGGTCTTTATTCACAGGCCTGGGGAGAACCTTCTGGGACCCCTCTCTGATCCGACTCCACCGATTCCCTAGCAACAATCACAATTATACAAATATCAAACCACCTTCCCTAGGGGCCGGGATAAAGCTTATCAGCATATATAGAGTTATAGCTAAATGGCAATTATAAACTGTGACATTTCATCTTCTGCCACCCACAAATCCCACCTTTTCTGTTATCGGTTGGTCCCATCACCTCCTGGCTATGGGGCCAAATCTTAATTGCTCTACAACCATCCATTTGCCCATAGCCAGGTGGTTTTGCTTGTTACATGTTTTCTTAAGATAACAGTCCTCGTTAAGGCGTGCAAATCACAGACTTTGGCCTCCTCTCGGGTTACCTCTGCAAAGTGAGCACACTCTGATTAGTCCCACCATACCTTGAAGAATGGAACTGTGTTGTGATTTACAATAAACAAATTCTTAGGTGCGTTATCTCGCATATGTGTTGTCTCGCCTGGCCAAACAGACATCCTCCTTAATCTTCCCATGAATTGTTCTGCAGTTTAAGCTCTCAGCATTTGAAGTCACTTAATTATGTTTTAAAACTTAACTGGGTAAATGCAATATACAGTCCTCTATATCGTTTAACTCAGGGTAGGGATTAACTCATTATCTCCACCTTGTACATTGGTGCTGCATTATACATATTCTAACATTAAAACGAAATTACAGGAAACTTTGAGTTATCCGGAGGCGAACTGTGTGGCAAGCTGGAACCACCGGCAGAAATCAGGAGCCGTTTTTTATTCGTTTCGTTTCTTTTCTTTGCTTTTTTTTCCCCAGTCAAGCACTGCAAGGTCTGTAGCTATAGCAACAGCTTCAGCTACAGACGCTTGCAGCTGCAATTGACTGTTTAGAAGCTGTTGCTAAGCAACAGTGTTTGTTGTCAGATACGGAGACGAAAATCTCCCTATCTTTCAACATTAACTCTGGAGTGTTCGGCAGTTTTGAGGGAACGGCAGCAGCTTGCTCCCGTCGGAGCCGGATAACACAAAGTTTCCTGTATACATATTCTAACATACAAACTAAGGTATAATAGTAATTTGGCTACTTCCTTCCCCACTTATGGCCCATTAGTCATTTTGGCCCAATACGGCCAATATGCTGCAGTTTAAGATTGTTTGCTATGAGGACCGTCGCCCTAGTGGTACCAAGCCAGGGTGTCTAGTACTCATACTTCCGCAATCCTAAACGCAGTCTGCATAATGATTCTCCTCACGCCCTACCCCTTACTTGTTGGTGGTTAACAACACTGCTTCTTTACTTCTTCCTTCGTTATTCATTTGGTTATGGCCTGTGCAAGGTTGTGGTTCTTTCGCCATCGGCAATATCCACAAAGTAAGAACAAAAGGATCATTAATACGGCGCATTGCACAACTACCAGCACGTGTGAAATGATCCTGATCCAGGGGTGTATATCGACATTTAGCCCCTAATTCCAGAACTTATTGTAGCAAGGAGTTTCCACTAATGTTGTACCAATGTCTTTTTGTTGTTTCTTTAAGTCTTCCTCTATTTTATGATAATACTGGAAACTTTGTGCTATCCGGAGGTGAACTATCCGGCAATCTGGAGCCACCAGCAAAAATCAGGAGCCGTTTTTTATTCTTTTTGTTTGTTTTCTTTGCTTTATTTGAACAGTCAAGCTGTGCAAGATCTGCAGCTATAGCAACAGCTTTAGCTACTGAGGCTTGAAGGCGAGTGTTTAGAAGCTGTTGTTAAGCAACAGTGTTTGTTGTCAGATACAGAGATAAGAATCTCCGTATCTCGCAACATTAACTCTGGAGTGTAATGCAGTTTTGAGGCAACGGCAGCAGCTCGGTCCCGTGGTTGCCGGATAGCACAAAGTTTCCTTACTTTAAAATTTCCTTCGTTTCCTGCCATAATTTCTTCCAAGCCTCCTCTTACTCTAACTTAGGAACTGCCTTGGGCTCTGGTATGACATAAGCTTCAACCTCTTTATTAAGTACCATACTATCAGGTGACCATGTTTTCGTTTCCTGTGGTCTTGGCGGGTGCATATATTGATGTCCTATCTGTGTAGATATCTTTGGATCAAAACAAAAGTTTGGTTGGGGAATGGGACAAATCATATCTTGATATTCATATTTCTGTTCAGTCGTGCTGACACAAAATGTCCCGTTGTTCCTTGGTGCTTCCCTTCTCCGGTGTATCCCCCTTGGCTGTACCTCAAGGGTGTAATTGGCGGTTTTTGTGAACCCGCACTCGGATGTGTCTCCCTCGCTGGGGGGGTGGTGTGCAAGCCCATGTCCTTCCCTTGAGGTGGCACACGTCCATTACCATTACCACCCCCCTTAAGGTTCCAATCTTCTGTTTATTATCTTCATCCCCTTCCCAAAGTGCCTTGGTAGGGACATCATGATATTTAACCCAACTTTCCCTTTGTATCTCTCCTATGTTAATCACGTCGTATAGGGGCTGTCCCTCTTCTGGGAGTTGTGGGATTGCTATTACAAAGCCAATCACCTTAGTCCATGGGGTCAGACAACTGCCTGCCCGGTATACTTGTCCCATTTTACGCCCCTTGCATAGGCTTTTATTTGTGACAGTCCAAGGTTCCAGATGCTCATTAGTAATCCAATCAGGGATCTGTCCATTATAAATTTGCCTCATGTTATGCTGAGCATTTGACAATATCCATGAGCCATACATGGCACATAATAGTTCCTTATGGGTTTGGTGAGAAGCATTGTCAAGTCGATCAATAATTGTATTGATTGCTTCTGCATGGGGGTCTACTACCTCTTCCACCCCCAACAATTGCATTATTGTTTGTTTTCCTGCCAGTGCCAATTGCTGGCTATTTCCAGTGGCTTGTTTTAGTAACTTTTTAATTTTTGCTTGTAGTTCCTCTACTCCTTCATTCACTCCTTCTATGTCCAAGCTATTAACTATTGCTAACCCGGCCGCATACCCTGCTCTTGCCATTTCCAATACCCCCCGTTTCTTACGTCTTTGTAAGAGAGATTTTCCCTGTGGACCCTCTAATTGTTTTACCCACAGGGAGTTCCATGTTTGTTTTGTATGATTGTTACACATCGTGGGCAACGCCAGCATACTCATATTAATGGCAACCTTAATAATTCTATGGGTTACACTAAAGTACACCTCATCTTGTGTTTTCCTTATTACTAACCCCCCTTGACAATGGCAATACTTATGTTCATCCCTAGAATCAAGGCGAGGATGCTCCACCTCATTCCGGACATCCAGTGTTCCTGTAATTACAAAAAGGGGGGCTGGTCATCACCAGCCAATTGGAACGGATAAGAATAGAATAATTCTATCAGTTCAAACTGCTGTACATCTTGTTCATTTCTTGGTCTGTGGCTCTGTTTCCAGATATACTTGAAGATGCATTATATATTAACATCCCGCACAGCCCTAGCATTAATATATGTAGGAACTCCCCTTCCCATTCTTTATTCCTTCTAGCATACTCCTCACTCTCCTCAAAATGTACCATCTCTGGCTTATTCATTGTTTTTGTCATATATTTTTAACTGAGGCCAGTGCTTCCTCCTTCCTTTACCTGTTCCGGACTCATCTATACAAGCGCATCTGTCACTGTACATTAGTACTTCATAAGGTCCTGACCATCTGGGTGCTAGCCCTGATTTGGCTGGTATTAATTTTGACATCACCTTGCTACCTATAGCTGGGCCCTCCTTGTGGTCGTCCCGTGTATCCTGTTCTAGATCCCGTATAATCTGTTGATTTTTGGCCTCATGTCTGAGAGCGTGTAATTGCATACACAATTGTTTAATAAATCTCCTAATTCTATTCTTCAGGGGCACTACAACTTCACCCCCGGTAGCGACTCCTTCCGGCAGTGTCATTTCTCGTCCAGTCATTAGTTGGAAAGGTGTCAGCCCCGTGGTTCTATTCGGAGTTGCTCTAAGTCTCATCAGTATAATTGGGAGTAACTCTGCCCATCCCTTCCCGGTGACTGCTATTGCTTTAGCTAAGGATAATTTCAAAGTCCAGTTCATCCTTTCCACCATCCCTGAACTCTGAGGGCGGTATGGTATGTGGAACCGTTGTCTGATACCTAATAATGTGCATGTTTCCTTTATAATCTTCCCTGTCAAGTGTGTTCCCTGGTCCGAATCAATTTGCAGCGGGACCCCGCATCGTGGTACAACCTCCTCTGCCATTATTCGTGCTATGGTTGTTGCCGTGCAATCTCTAGTGGCGAATGCTTCATCCCATCTAGTAAATTGATCTATTATTACCAAACAGTACATTTTCCCCTTTGATTTCGGTAGAGGTCCAGTAAAGTCCAGCTGCAACTTCTACCATGGGCCTCTTGGTCTTGGCTGATGTCCCCACTTTACCTTGACAGATTTCCCTATGTTCTACTGCGCACATATGGTGCAGTGTCTACAGAATCTGTCCACAGCTTGTTTCATTCTGGGAAACCACCAGCATCGCTGGAGGTTGTTTAACATATTGGATATACCTGTGTGTTGCCTACCATGGTACATTTTCATTCATTCTTGTTGTATACAGCCTGGTGCACATATCTGCTGCTCTTTCCTCCATATTCCCCTCGCCCTTTCTCCTGCTCCCCCTCGTTCCCATAGCTGTTTCTCCTCCTGGGATACTTCCTTATGTAATTTGGATATATCTATATTTTCTGGCAATGCAGTTATAGCAGCTACGTCTATCTGTGTTTCTGGTTCTGTGTTGCTCTTGTTTGCTGCTGTAATCTGTTGCTCTACCAATTTTCTAGCTGCATGATCGGCAGCTCTGTTTCCCCTTTCTGTTCGGGAGTTCCTCCTCTGGTGGGCTTTTACCTTCACTACAGCTGTTTCAGTGGGTAACCCTGAGGCAGCTACCATTTTCCTTTACTAATTCCTCATGCTGTATGTGTTTGCCACCTGAGGCAATATACCCCCATCTACTCCAACTGCCATATAATCATGTACTATGCCAAAGGCATAGCGACTATCGGTATAGATATTCAGCCATTTCCCTGCTACCAATTTTAATGCTTCTGTCAATACTGTTAGCTAGGCAACCTGTGCTGAACTACCCCCTGGTAATCTTCCTTCCCTCTGGACGGTGCCATCTCCGGTCACCACGGGCCGTCCTGTTCGTGGTGTTCTGTTAACATATTTATGGGACCTGTCCACATAGAGCTGTAGGTCTGCCTGTGTCAAAGGCAATTCCCTGATCCTGTCTACATATTCTGATTCTTCTTCACTGGTGCAAAACTGTTCCTCTCCCTCCATTCCCATCATAGCTGTGGGGTTCTGGCTCATATCTCTAACTATCTGTATGGATTTATCTTTAGGTAACAATATAGCCTCCCAAGCAGCCTTCCGGCCGTTTGAGACGGTTTTTAATCATCCGGTGTTTAACAATTCCACTAGGGTGTGTTGTGTATGCAACACAATATCCCCTGCCATTACTACAGGTTCACTCACTTTGCACATTCTCCCCGTGTTTGCGTGGGTTTACTCCGGGTGCTCCGGTTTCCTCCCACAGTCCAAAGATGTGCAGGTTAGGTTGATTGGCTATGATAAATTGACCCTTAGTGTTAGGGGGATTAAATACGTGGGGTTACGGGGATAGGGTGGGATATGTGTTGGTGTGGGGGTTACGGGGATCGGGTGGGATGTGTGTCGGTGCAGGCTCGATGGGCCGAAATGGCCTCGATCTGCACTGTGGGGTTTCTGTGATTTCTGTGATCTGTGACTGCCCACCGTGCGCAATCAAACATGGCAACACATCTTAGCATACCGGCTACTATCGGGGATCTTCATGTTGAACAGTAGGCTACAGGTCTCGTGTAATCCCCATGCTTTTGTGCTACCACTGCACTGTAATGTCCCCTGTGATTGTGGCAGAAGATATGGATATGGCCTCCCCATATCGGGTAATCCTAAGGCTGATGCGGCAGTCAGTGCCTGTTTTAATTTAGTGAAGGCTTCCGCCTGTAACTCTGTCCATTCAATGGGTTCATCTGCAGCTTTTCCCCCTTTGGGCAATTCATAGAGAGGTGCAGCTAGTTGTGAGAATCCTTCAATACAATTTCTGCTATAATTAAATAGTCCCATTATTTGTCGCACTCCCCTTATATTCACAGGTTTGGGCATATCGTTTATAGCCCACTTTTGATCCTCTGGCATGGCTCGCTTGCCCATGCTGAGGTTATATCCAAGATAGGTTAGCTCTGATCTCCCTACTTGAGCTTTGGTGGGGTTTACTTTAAAGCCTGCATCCCGAAGAGCTTTCAGAATTTTAGACAAGGTTTTAACATGCCCCTGAGTGCTTGTGGGAGCTATCAGTAAATCGTCGACATACTGCAACACAGTACTGCCATCCTCCTCTAATTCTACTTCCTCCAGGGCCTTGGCCATGTGTCGGTGGAATATAGCTGGGCTATTATGGAACTCTTGAGGAGCACTCGTCGAATTATATTGTTTCCCATCTAATGTGAAAGCAAATTGCTCATGCGATTCTTTGTCCAATGGTACGGACCAGAATCCGTTCGCAATGTCTAATACTGTAAAAATTTTGTGTTCAGGCTTTAGTCCATTACAAATTGTAGCAGGGCTTGCTACTATCGTGTATTCCTTTGGGGTCACCTTATTTAGTTCCATATAATCTATTGTCAGTCGAAATGATGCATGTGGTTTCCTTATTGGCCATACTGGGGAATTAGTTTCAGATACAGTTTCTCGTAAGATTCCCTGTTTGGTTAATTCCAACACTATGTCCCGTACTGCTGCTTTGGCTTCCTCCTTTAAAGGATATTGTTTATGTGGGCGATGCATTGGTCCTGGTATTTTCACCAGGGGGAATTTGGACCAAAAATGAATCTTGTTTATGTGTTGCCCACACCCCAATATATTCTTTGCATGGGATTGCCCATGGTCCTTTCTTATCCCATTCTGGGTCTATAACTTTAATTGCCCCTACCTGATCTGCTTTGTCTCCTGGGCCTGCCTGTAAGGAGGATGTCTGTTTGCTTGACTTATAATCTGGTGGCCAGTACACTTCTTTCGCTTTAGGGTCGACTAAAGCTCCTAATTCTCACAGTATGCCTATCCCTAGGATTGTTCCTTCGGTATTCTCGCATACCCACAACTGTGTAGGTATTATTATACATCCTATTTCTAGTAAAACTGTTTCGCTCTTGTAAGCCCTCATTTTTCGTCCACCGATTCCTGCTATATTAACTGAAAGTTTCGTTCGGGGCAAGGGTAAGTCTGTCAATGAGATTGTGGCTCCTGTGTCTATTAACATTTTGCACTGTCGGCCCCCTATCACTGCGTTAACAAGCATCCTTGGATCCCCCTCCCCTCTCTGGCACGGTCCCGTCCTGCTGCCATTTCTAGCTGCTTGTAAGTAATCAAAGCACGCAGCCAGTCCTAATGTCCCTCCCATCTGTTTTGGGGCATTTGTCTCTTCCCTTGTGTTATTAGGTATCCTGGGTATATTTCTTCGTCCATCCCTACCTGTAGCTTTCTAGGGTTTAACTTTATTCCCGCATTCTGTAGGGCTCCCAGTACCATAGTCAATTAAATATTGCAGAGGGATCTGCCACTACCGGATGTTCTTGCGGAGTGGAGTTACCTTATTCAATTCGGACTACACCAATTTACACCAACCAGAAATTCACTGTGGCCACAATGAAAGTCTGGTTTTAATACGTTAATTTACCTCATAACTCCAAGGTTAAATCTTAGACTGAAACTTAATCTTTTGCTAAAAAATACTTTTGTTGCTCTTCTCAGTTTTTACACTCCATGTTAACTTAAATTGTAGTAGGTTTTTTTCATTCTGGGGGCTCAATCTTATTCGCACATTCTTATAACTTCCAAAATCCAAGACAAGACAAAAGGGTTAAATGCTTTTTTTAACACAGAGAAGTGGGTGGAGCTAAAACGCACAGCAGACGTTTCTTTTTATTTAAGGACAGACTTTCAGACAAAGTAATGCTGTAACGTCTTAAACATTCACAGTCAGGAAAACCTTCAAACTTTAACACAATTTCATAGAACCAGAAATTGCAGCATACTTTTAAGGTTCCTTTCACTCAGCAAATCTTGTGTTTTATTTGTCTCGGTACAGATGTTATTAAATTCCATGTTGGTAAAGCTTTAAGTTTATCTTTTTTTCCTTTTTAAATCGGTGACTCAACGGCTTCCCCTAGCTTTCCAAAACCCTGTTTGTTTGTTTTCTTCCTTTTCTGAGTTTTCAAATTGGTTAGCCTGCAAATTAGGTTTTTTTCTTCTTTATCTCTGCCTCCTTTTTAGGCATTCTATATAGCTTCCGACTTACATCTCAATGGTTCTTATATTACCCTGTCACTCACTCACACACACTTATTTTGCGCACACTCACTCGTCACGGGGTCATGATCCTGTGGAGTTTCGTTCTCTACAGCTACTTGTTCCTGGCCATCACATGTGAGTACGTCCTCTTAATTCTGGCTCAGTCTAGGCGTTTAGGATAGACAACCACCCTTGTCCATGTTGGTCACCCCGTGACTCCCAAGGATTCACTCATCGTAGGAGTTAACGCGCACTTTACCACCTCTTTACCCTAGAGGCCTTGCTGTCTTAATGGCTCTGAGGATTTGGTTTGCCGCCTTCCCGCTTCCTCATAGGTCTTTATAGCCCAATTATCTGCCTCTCTGCCCCAGAAGCTTTGCCATCTCCCGGCTCACTCGTAGGTCTTTCTCGCCCACTTATCTACCTCTTTTTCCTAGAGGCCTTGCTGTCTCAATGGCTCTGAGGATTCGCCACCTCCCAGCTCACTAGACCACACCCCCTTTCTCGAGTCTGTCTCTGCCAACTTTATTTCTTTTAATCACAGCCTTACCGGATCTCACAATACATTCTGAGCTTTCTAATTTAAGGGTGGTAATTTAAAATGTACTCACCCTTCTTAGCTCGTCGTTCCAGAGTCTGTGATCCTGTTTGTGACGCCAATTGTTGTATCCTGAAAAGTGGACCCGGTGTTGTGCCAGGTCGACACTTAACCCTTTCCCCCTCAGAGTGGACTAAGTGATATACAAGGTCGATGCTTAGCTTTGGTACAGATGACAGACGTCGAGTGAAGAATGGTTCAAAACGGTCTTTATTCACAGGCCTGGGGAGAACCTTCTGAGACCCCGCTCAGATCCGACTCCACCGATTCCCTAGCAACAATCACAATTATACAAAAATCAAACCCCCCTCCCTAGGGGTGGGGATAAAGCTTATCAGCATATACAGAGTTACAGCTAAATGACAATTATAAACCATGACATTTCATCTTCTGCCACCCACAAATCCCACATTTTCTGTTATCAGTTGGTCCCATCACCTCCTGGCTTTGCAGCCTCATCTTAATTGATCTACAACCAGCCATTTGCCCGTCGCCAGGTAGTTTTGCTTGTTACATGTTTTCTTAAGACAACAGTGCTCGTGAAGGCGTGCAAAGCACAGACTTTGGCCTCGTCTCTTGGTTACCTCTGCAAAGCGAGCACACTCTGATTAGTCCCACCATACTTTGAAGAATGGAACCGTGTTGTGATTTACAATAAACAAATTCTTATGTCCGTTATCTCGCATATGTGTTGTCTCGCCTGGCCAAACAGACATCCTCCTCAATCTTCCCATGAGTTGTCCTGCAGTTTAATCTCTCAGCATTTGAAGTCACTTAATTATGTTTTAAAACTTAGCTGGGTAAAGGCAATATGCAGTCTTCCTATATCATTTAAGTCAGGGTAGGGATTAACCCATTATCTCCAACTTGTACATTGTCGCTGCATTATACATATTCTAACATTAAAACTAAATTATACATATTCTAACATACAAACTAAGGTATAATAGTAATTTGGCTACTTCAGTGACTAAAGGAGAGGATGACAAAAGCGAATAGGAAGAGGTTGTGATAGAAGTAAAAAAAAACAATTGGGAAGGTGAGAGGTCCTAAATCGTCAGACTAGCTGTTACGTGCTGAACAAGTGCCTTCAGAATCCTGTTTAAAATCTCCCTCCCAGACATTGATTTGCATCCACCTGCAACCTTAACCCTCTCCCTCCTGCTCAGTCTGTGTGTCTGTCTGTAATTTGTGTGTTTCTGTGTCTGTCTGAATGTTTGTGTAAGAGTGCCTGTGTGTTTTGTGTGTGTGTATTTGTGTCTGAATGTCTGTTTGTGTCTGTGTAGGTATAGACACAACACTCTTGCCTAATAATAATCTATCAATCTTAGTTTACAACTATTCAAATGACCCCCAGCCTCAGCAGCTTTTTTGGGTGACAGTTCAAGATTTCCACCAGGCTTTGTGTGAAGACGTGCTTCCTGACCTCACCCCCTGAATTGACTATTCTCAATGTAAAGGTTATGCCCTCTTGTTCTGGACTCCCCCACTAGAGGGAATAGTTTCATTCTAAAATTTTGACTGACTGGATTGCGTTTTTTGACAAGGTAACAGAAGGTGAATGAGGGCAGTTCAGTTGATGCTGTGTATATGGACTTAAAAATGTCCTTTGATGAAGTACCATGTAAAAGGCTTGTTAGCAAAACTGAAGCCCATGGGATAAAAGGGGCAGTAGCAGCAGGGATAGTAAACAGAGTTGTGGTGAATGGCTGTTTTTCAGACTGGAGGGAGGTATACAGTGGTGTCCCACAGCGTTCAGTACTGGGACAACTGCTGTCTTTGATATATATTAATGACTTGGACTTGGGGGCACAGGGCACAATGTTGACATTTCCAGCTGACTCGAAACTTGGAAGTGTAGAAAACAGTGAGAAAAATAGTAATAGACTTCAAGAAGACATAGACAGGCTGGTGGATTGGGCAGACACATGGCCGATGAAAATCAACGTAGAAAATTGTGAGGTTACAGAGTTAGGTAGGAGGAATGAGGAGAGGCAATCCAATCTAAATGGTAAAAATTTAAAGGGGATGCAAGAACAGAGAGACCTGGGGGTGTTTGTGCACAAATCTTTGGGGGTAGGACAGGTTAACAAATCAGATAATAAAGCCTGTGGGATCCTGGGCTTTATAAATAGAGGCGTAGAGTACAACAGTCAGGAAGTTATGCTGAACCGATATAAAACTCTAGTTTGGCTTCAACTTGAGTATTGTGTCCAATTCTGGGCACCACACTTTAGGAAGGGTGTGAAGGCTGTGGAGAGGGTACAGAAGAGATTTATTAGAATAGTTCCAGGGTTGAAGGATTACAGTTACATGGATAGACTGGAGAAGCTAGGTTGTTCTCCTTGGAGCAGAGAAGTCGAAGAGGAAATTAGATAGAGGTGTTTAAAATCATGGAGGGTTCAGATAGTGTAAATACAGAGAAACTGTTTCCAATCACTGAAGGGTCGATAACGAGAGGGCACAGATTTAAGGTGATTGGCAAAAGAACCAGAGGCGACATGAGGAAAACTGGTTTATGCAACGAGTGGTTAGGATTTGGAATGCACTGCCTGATGGGGTGCTGGATACAGATTCAATAGTAGCTTTTAAAAGGCAATTGGATAAATACTTGAAGGGAGAAAAAATGCAGGGATATGGGAAAGAGCGGGGGAGTGGGACTGACTGGCTTGCTCTTCGAAAGAGCTGGCACAGTATTGATGGGCCGAATGGCCTCCTTGTGTGCTGTACTATTTGTTAGATCCGTGTATCTTAATGTTGTGTCCTTCAATAATCAGACAACAGACTGCAGGGAACGATTCAACAGGTGTTTACTGAATGAGGGTTACTCTGGAACTAACTGTACAGATCGCTACTCAGGGTTTATATACAGGTGTGGTCACTGCCGGTACTACAGTATACAGGAGCTGCAAAAGTAGTTCTCCCCTTACAGGTACATACATTACAATTCCTCCCCTTTTAGATTAACAGCACCATAACACTCATTTAACAATTAAATATCAAACAAATTACAATTAACACTTTTAACATGCAACATTAGCTGAAAATAGTCTATTTATAAATTCAGTCTTTGGGGAGGCTTCCTGATCCTTTCTGGATTCCGCCTTTCCCGAGTGTCTTGCCCTTGGTGCGGAGACGATTCTGGCCCACTGTCGTCGGTTGTTTCATCAGCTTCCGATGCTACTGTTTCTGGGGTAGATGCTACCTGTACATCGGGTTCATCACCAGGTACGTATGGGCGAGGCATGGGGTTGAATTGTTCCTGTGACTCTAGGATCTGGTCAGCATGGCGTCTCACGATGCTCTCCCCAACGTCCACTGTGTACATTAGTGGGCCCTGCCGTGTGCATATCATTCCTGGCTGCCTTTTTTCTGTTCGGTAGTCGCGGGCCAAGACTGGTTGCCCGACATTGAAGCTCCTTGTTGGCTTCTCATGGATGTGCTGGAATTGCTTACTCTCAGCATCACTTCGTACGTTTGGTCTGAGCAAATCCAGGCGAGATCTTAACCTTCGGTTAAAGAACATCATGGCTGGGGCCTGGTTGGTGACTGCATGTGTCGCATTCCGGTAGGCGAACAGGAAATTGTCCACCTTGTGCTGCAGCGGAATGTTGTCATTGTACATAGCCTTTATTGCCTTCTTAAAGGTTAGTACGAACCTCTCAGCCAATCCATTTGTGGCTGGATGATACGGGGTGGATGTGTAATGCCTTACCCCATTCCTTTCATAAATCTTCGAAACTCTTTGGACACAAACTGTGGTCCGTTATCAGAGCAAATCTGCTCTGGCAAGCCGTTCCTGGCAAAAATGGTCCGTAGGACTGCAACAGTTTTCTCCGTGGTGGTGGAGGACATTTTGATCACCTCAGGCCATTTCGAGTGCGCATCCATGGCTATTAAAAACATTGAGTCCATGAATGGACCAGCAAAATCAATATGCACCTGTTGCCATGGAGATGAGGGCCACTCCCATGGGTGTAGAGGGGCATGTGGTGGCGCATTTTGGACCTTCTGGCATCCTGAGCAGCTCTTTGTCAGGTCCTCGATTTGCTAATCGATCCCCGGCCACCACATATAAGCCCTAGCAAGGCTTTTCATTTTCACCCCTCCCAGATGACCTTCGTGAAGCTCATTGAGCACTCTCTCCCTTAACTTGGGTGGAATTACCACTCGGGATCCACACATCAAGGTCCGCTGGCTTACTGACAGCTGTTCTCTTCTGGATGAGAGTGCTGGCAACAGTGAGTCTCCATGTGCTGGCCATCCCTTCACCGTCAAATCATATACCTGAGAGAGTGTCGGGTCATTTCGGGTCTCCTTCGCTTTACCAGCGTTAGTTACTGGCAAGCATTCAATTATAGTCGAATGAAATATTTCGACAGGATCCACTGCTGGTGCTTCCTCCGCAGTAGGCAGTGGCAGGCGTGATAGCCCATCAGCGTTTCCATGCTGTTTCGTGCCCTTATGCTCGATTTCATATTGGTGTGCCCCTTGAGAAAGGGATCATCTTTATAGCCATTGTGCAGTCATCACCGGAACGCCCTTCTTTGGATTAAAGATGGAAACAAGTGGTTGGTGGTCAGTCAGCAAGGTGAACTTCTGCCCGTGCAGAAAGTGATTGAACTTTTTCACTCCCCACACTAGGCTGAGGGCCTCTCTGTCAATCTGGGCGTAGTTACGCTCGGCTGAGGTTATATGATCCTGGCGCAAAGGCTATTGGCTTCTCTGAGCTGTCCGATAATTTGTGCGAAAGCACCACTCCAATGCCGTAGGGTGACGCATCACATGCCAGCCGAATTGGTAATACCAGGTTGTAATGGGCCAATACCTCTTTCGATGTGATTAGTGTTTTGCGCTTCTGGTAAGCTCGTCTACATTCGTCACTCCACTTCCATGGCACCCCAGTTTGCTGTAGGGTGTTCAGTGGGTGTAGTATTGTAGACAAATTTGGCAAGAACTTATGGTAGTAGTTTACCAGCCCGAGGAACGACCTCAGTTGTGACATATTTTCCGGTGCTGGAGCCTTGACTGCTGCCTCAATCTTCGCTGGGGACTTATGTAACTCCTCTTTATCGATAACGTGGCCACAATACGAGATCTGTTTTCTAAAAAAACTCGCATTTGGGGCGGTTAGCTCGGAGCCCATAATCCTGCAATCTAGTGAGCACCTGCTCCAGGTTGGCAAGGTGATCAATGTCATTTTCGTCTGTGACCAGGATGTCGTCCAAATAACACTGGGTCCCTGGGATCCGTTGCAGGACTTGTTCCATTGCCCTCTGCCAAATAGCCAGAGCTGATGCTACCCCGAATACCAGCTGGTTGTATTGGTAGAGACCTTTATCAGTGTTGATTGTGAGGTATTTTTTTGATGCTTCTTCTACCTCCATTTGCAGATACACCTGGGCCAGATCAATCTTAGTGAAGCGTTTCCCTCCAGATAGCGAGGTGAAAATATCTTCAATCCGCGGAAGTGGATTTTGTACGGTGTGAAGGACCGGGTTCAATGTTACCTTAAAGTCCCCACAGATGCGAACCTTCCTTGGTTCCCCAGGCGTGCTGCTCAATTACTTTTTCATCACAGGGACGATGGATGTAGCCCACTCGCTCCAGTCTACCTTGGACAGTACACCTGGACGTTCCAGACTCTCCAGCTCTGCTTCGACGGCTGGGCGGATCGCATAAGATACCGGTCTGGCCTAAAAATATTTTGGGCTTGCGTTTTCTTCAATTTTAATCATCGCTGTCATGCCTTTTAGTGTTCCGAGTCCTTGCTGGAACACTTCTTTCACGTCAGTTAGGATCTTTGACAGTCGCCCAGGTGTGACGTCATCATCCTTTTTGTCAGCCACAGTCAGTGCCTGCATGGAATGCCAATCTAGCTATATCTTCCGGATCCAATCACGTCCTAGTAGTGGTGGTCCTCCATCTGGCAATACATATAGGTCCATTTTTGGTGTTTCCTTGCCGTTATATATAACGTTCACCCTTATATTTCCTTTGGGGTAGACTTTTTGCCCCGTGTACATCTTCAAGACAATCTTTGTATCTCTCAAGAGTATATGTGAGAATAGCCGCTTGTAGTCCCTTTGGTTTATGACTGTTAGTGCTGATCCTGTGTCCAATTCCATTTTCACTTGGACTACTGGTATCTTGGGCGTGACACAGATAGTTTGGTGATCCTCCATTTTGATCACATTATGTAGTTTCAGACAACCCAGCTCCTTGCTTCCGGAGTCTGTATCACTCTTCTCTTTGTCTGAACTACTCTCCGTCACCTTATGTACCTTCTTGTACTTCTCCTGTGGAGATTTCTTGCTGCTGGTTTTCTTTCCCGACCTGCAGACTCTTGCTATGTGTCCTACTTTTCCACACTGTCTGCACACTTTGTCCTTGGACCAGCATTCATTATGGTCATGCGTTGTTCTGCCGCAGCGATAGCACTTCACTGTTCCGTATGACATTTCATTTGTGCCATATTCTTGCGGTCTCTGTTGTATCTCTGCAGCGCCCCGTGCTGCTGCTTCATGTGATACTCCAATGCTGAAAGCCTTGTCCAGCGTAAGATCCTTTTCTAATAGCAGCTGTTTCTGGGTTCCTTCACTTTGAAGCCCACACACAAACTTGTCCCTTAAAGTGTCTGCTAGTCCCGTTCCAAACTGGCAGTGTTTCGATAGCTTGCACAGTTCCGTTAAATACTCAGCATTACTTTCATCTTTATGCTTGTTCCTTTTGTGAAACTTAAATCTTTCTGCTATCAGCAGCGGTGTGGGGTTTAAGTGGTCCTGTAGGATTGACACTATTTTTTCAAAATCCTTTTCTACTGGCTTCTCTGGGGTTACTAGGTTTCGTAGCAAGCCATACGTTTTTGCACCCATTGAATTCAACAATACCAGCGCTTTCTTGTCATCTGGCACTTCATTCGCCTTGCAGTATACTTCTATGCGTTTGACATATGTCGTCCAATCTTCGACTTCATTGTCGAACGCTGTGACACTGCCACTCTTCGGCATTTTGGGTGTGGTTAGACTGGTTTAAAGTGGCGTCTCCCGCACTTTCCTTTCTTCCCCGCTGCAGCTTAAAATGGGGTCTCCCGCGCGTTCCTTTCTTCCCCGCTCCAGCTTAAAATGGCGTCTCCTGCGCTGCTACCAACGCCGCTCTCGGCGGTCCTCGTGGCAAATGGCGACGCCCTGTGGGTTTCATGCGCTGCTCCTGTGTTGCTGCCAATGCCACTCTCTGCGGTTCTCGTGGCAATGGCAGCACCTCATGTTTTCCTGTGCACCTCTCTCTCCCGTTGATGCTGCTCAGCCCGTGAACACCGGCTGCACTCTGCTCTCTCTCGTCTCTTTCCCCCGTTGACGCCGCTCGGTCCTGAACACCGGCTTTGCCCTGTGCGCTCTGCCCTCTCTCTCTCCCCCATCGATGCTGCTCGGCCTTTTTCTGTGCCGCTCGGTCGGGCTCTAGCCCGTCGCTGTCCAGGAAGGGTCTGCACAGTACCTGTTGCCAGCCCGTTTCGCTGGGCCACCATGACTGGAAAGCCAAGCCTGGCTCTCGACAGCCTCCCCTGCGATGCTCCAATCTCTGCTGGATGACTGGGTGGTTGCCCGTGGTCGACGCCCGTGCTTCTGGACTCGACCTTCTTCCACTGTTCTCCAGGAGCGAATCCCTGGGAGGTGATGCAGAGTTGCAGGTAGCTTCGAATCTACCTCGTCACCAATGTTAGATCCGTGTATCTTAATGTTGTGTCCTTCAATAATAACACATCAGACTGCAGGGAACGATTCAACTGGTGTTTACTGAATGAGGATTACTCTAGAACTAACTGTACAGATCACTACTCAGGGTTTATATACAGGTGTGGTCACTGCCGATTCTACAGTATACAGGAGCTGTATAAAGTAGTTCTCCCCTTAAAGGTACATACATTACACTATTCTTTGATTCTATGATCTTAAACACAATTATATCACCAGTTAATCCCTTACATATAACGGAATACTTATTTAGTCTCTGCAACCTGTCCTCATAATTATTGAGCACTTTTAGCTCCGGTGTCATTCTGGTGAATGTGCGCTGCACCCTCTCCAAGGCCAATATATCCTTCCTGAGATGCGGTGCCCAGAACTGAATGCAGTTCTCCAGGTGGGGTCTAACCAGAGCTCTGTACAGCTGAAGCATCACTTCATCCCCTTAGTATTCCAGCTCTCTCGACATAAAGGCCAACATTCCACTGGCCTTTTTCATTTTTATTTGTACATGTCCATTACCTTTTAGTGATTCTTGTATTCAACCTGTAAATTTGTCTGGTCATCCACAGTTCCTATCATATCGACGTTTAGAGAAGTGTATGTGTTTGTGTGTCGATCTGTATGACTGTGTATGCGCCTATATATGTATTGGGATGTATGCCTGTGTACGGGCTTGTGTATGTGTTTCTGAGGCTATGTCTGTGTGTGTTTGTCTGTGTGTACGCAAGTGTCTGAGAGTGTATCTGTGTTCCACCTTACCCTTGTTCCGTTCCTTTCTAAATACTGTTCAGTACCAATGTGTCGGGGCCATTCACCTCCCCAGAAAGTGCTGAATTTTCTGTTTAAATTGATGTATTCTGATTAATTTGATTCTGGTATTCAACAGCAGCAAACAACTCCTGTAAACCCTGAGCAACTGAATCTCTATTTATTTGGAATAGTTCACCAGTCCCGGCAACTGCTCCAACTCACCTTACGTATCTGTCTGTCCCACTATCCTTCCCTGGTGGGTTCGGAGGTTGCAGACCGAAAGAGTGAAAGATCCAGTGATGGATTCCCACCAGCTTGAGCTCACCACGTTCTCAGTGAATGAAACCTTCCTTCATGGGAAGCAGGCTCTGTTTGATTGTTTAGGTCCTGTAGCCCTTGACCCTGTATTAGTGCTGTCAGAATAATGGGCTGTACTCAGAAATAAAACTTACTGCATTGATCACAGCTTCACATCGGTGTCTTGTTTCTCTTTAGGATCAGTGAGTCCGAGGACAAGGTGTTCGTGAGTGGAATGAGGCTAGGGGAAGATTTGGGAATCACAGGAAATGGGAAGAGGAAACCGCTGCAGGGAATCTTCGCAAGTGCCTAATAACACATTCAGAAAGGTACTGAGATAAGACAGGTGTCCCAGAGTGTTAGCACTCTGACCGTTTGGGGTTCAAGATATCTCATTTGAACGGGTTTCTTCAGGCAGATTGGAAATAGACCGTTTGATGGGACAGTGTGGAGGGAGATTTACTCTCTACCTGACCCGTGCTTCCTCTATCATGTTTTTTCTCTCTTTTGCTATCTGCCTCACTCTCCTCTCTCTGCCTGTTTCTTTCTCTCTCATTGGCCCTATCTCTCCCTGCCTCGTTTTCTGTCATTCACCTTTGCTCTGCCTCTCTCCTCTCTACCACCTTTATTTGTCTCTGCCTCGCTGTCTCTTAATCTCTGCTTTTCTCTTCTCTACCTCTCAGTCCCTCTTTCTACTTCACTGTCAGTCCCTCTCTGTACACTTGTATCGCCCCTCTCTCTTCCCTCTGCCTCATTCTCTCTCTGACCATCTCGGCTACTATCTTATCTTTTCCTTCTCGCTGTCTCTGCATCATTCTCGGTCTCCCACTCCCTCTTTTTACTTTAAGTGTCTCTGTTTGTCTCACTTATTTTGCTATCTCTGTTTTTCTCACTTATTTTGTTGTCTCTGTTTCCTCGCACCCTGCCCACCTCTCTCTCTCTTTTTGACTCTTTATCTCTCTTTTCCTCACTCTCCCTCTCTTTCTCCCCTCTCTCTGTTTCCTCTCTCTCTCTGCCCCTCTGTCTCTCTCCCAGTTTCTCCTTTCTCTCTTTCTTTCCGTGTCAAGATTCATCGTGTACCAGGACTGTCTGAACACAAACTCTTTCACACTGTGTCCAGCCTGTGCTCTGAACACATTGCATGAGCTGATCACAGCTTCTGCATGCCCCGTTTTAAAATGAGCTGTCCAGGATGTCCCAGGCTGCACCAGGGGCTTGGAGTCCTGCAAGATTTTGCTGTTTAATCTAGAGGGATGCTTGCTTTTGTTTCCAACCTCATTTCATCGTCCAGTGACATATCCACCTGCCTTTGTATACATGCCTCCGATGTGTTCCTCTCTGTAAATCTACTGGGCCTTGTTTTTCATCATTTTGGCAGCCTGTTTCTTTAATTGAATCTGTTTGGTCATTTAATAAATTTTTCTGAAATGTTTGAATAATTGTCAAACAATATCTGCTGATCTGAGCAGACAGGACTCGAATGCCTCGGGGGAGCAGGGTTCGCAGTCACGTTAAAATAATGCTAAAAAGGCAAAGAGCTACTACGAAATTAAATTATCATGGAATATAAAAAGAAATAGTAAAGTATTCTACAGATACATGAAGAACAAATCATAAAACAGGATAGGGACAGGGCCACTGAAGGATGGACAAGATAAACTCACAGGTAATGACAGCGAAATGGCAGCAATATTAGAATTACTTTGTCTCAGTTTTCACCAGGTAGACTAACAAGTTGGACATGGCATTGGAAGAAGAGATCAAAAAAGATATGAAGTCATTTAAAACAGAAAGGGGAAAATAAGTAATAAACTAGCAAAAGTTAGAGAGGATAAAACCACGGTACTAAAAGAAGCAAGGGAAGAGATAGCAGAGGCACCATTATATAGACTTGGGAATTTCCAAATTTTCAGATGACAGCAAATTCGGGCGTATAGTTAATACTGAGGAGCACTGTGACAAAATACAAGAAGATGTTGATAAACTGGCAGGTTGGTGTGTAAATGGGAAATGAATTTCAATATAGGTAAGTGAAGTGGTAGATTTTGGTAGGAGGAATAAGGAGGCCACATACTCATGGGATAGGAACTGTTTAAATGGGGTAGAGGAGCAAATGGATGTAGAGGGAGAGATGCACAAATCATTACAGCAAGTCAACAAGGCCATGAAAATGCAAACAGAGCACTGGGGTTCATTTCTAGAGTAAGATAATTGCAAAGCAGTGAAGTTATGTTAAATGTGTATAAAACCTGGGTTCGACCACACTTGGAGCACTGTGTACAGTTCTGGTCTACATATTACAAAAAGGATATAGAGACACTGGAGAAGGTGCGAAAACGATTACAAGGATGATACCAGAACTGAGCGGTTCCAAGTATCCAGAATGACTGAACATGCTGGGGCTCTTTTCTCTGGAATAGAGAAGGCTGCGGGATGATCGAATAGAGAGCTGTACAATTATGAAGGGGTTTGATAGGGTAGATGTCGAGAAGATGTCACCATGTGTGGCGAGTCCAAAACTAGGGGTGATAAATATAAGATAGTCGCTAATAATTCCAATAATGAACTCGGGAGCAACCTCTTTACCCAGAGAGTGGTTAGAATGTAGAGCTCGCTAGCACATGGAGCAGTTGAGGAGAATAGCAGGGTGTATTTAAGGGGAAGCTAGATAAGAACGTAAGGGAAAAAGGAATAGGAGGATATGATGGTAGGATGAGGTGAAGTAAGGTGGGTGGAGGCTCGTGTACATGGTACAGCTCCCGAAACAATCTTCAGCAATGGGCTGGGTGTCAGAGGGTCAAAACTCTGACCTTTCACCCAAACCGATCTGAAGGTCTAGTGTAAAATTAATGTGGGAAGTTCAAACACAATCCCTGGTGAGAGGTCAGATTTGTACCACACTAGGCCCTAAATCGGCAGACTGCCTGTTACATGCCGAACAAGTGCCTTCAAAAGCCTCTTAAACCCTTTCTCTCCATCACTGATTTCAATTCACCTACAACCTTAACCCATGTGTGTGTGTTTCAGCATGTGTGTGTGTATGTGTCTTCTGTCAATATACAGACACATAAATCCCTGCCTAACAAAAATCTATCAATCTGAGTCTTGAATTTTTCCAGCACCAGCCTCAACAGCTTTTTGGAGAAAGAATTCCATATTTCTACTACCCTTTGTGTGAGGAAGTGCTTCCTAACAGCACACCTGATCGGCCTAGCTTTAATTGTAAGGTTTTGCCCCTTGTTCTGGCCTCTCCCACCAGATGAAATAATATTTCTTGATCATCTTAAACACCACTGTTCATAGACACCGGGACAGGGAACTCACTACGGAAAACACCACAGTGCATACACACCGGGACAGTGGACTCACTATTGGAAACACCACTGTTCATAGACACCGGGATAGGGGACACTACTTGAAACACCACTGTTTATAGGCACCAGGACAGGGGACTCACCACTGGAATCACCACTGTTCATTGTCACGGGGCCGTGCATTCATGGGGCCGTCTTGCTAGGGTTTCGGTAGTGGACCCAAGCGCAGGAAACCTATCCAAGGACTCGAGGCCGGGTAGAAATCGAAAGATGCTTAACTTGATACTCGAAAACACAGAGGCATGGTAACACTCGAGGGATGTTTCCTTGAGACTCGAAAGCACAGAGACATAGTTACACTCGAAAAGGAGATTCCTTGAAACTCGAAAACACAGAGACTCGAGAGAGCTGCTACCTGCAGGCGGGCAAACCCAGGACTGAGCAAAGAGGACAGGAAACAGGAAGCTTAAATACAGGGCAGAGTGGTCACGTGACATAATTAATCAAATGAGACAGGAGACAAATACAGGCACCGCGGGGACTGGGGTGCATAATTAGTTTAGACAACCAAATTTTAATTTGTTTGGTGAAGGTTTATTTAAAAGGGTTATTGGATTTTTGTTAGTTTATTTGTTAACTTGTTTTGGTTGCACAAAAAGAGGAGGAGACAAATACATTAACAAGACACAGGTGAGGCCAGAGGCATAGAGGACAAGACAAGGATAAAAACGAACAACTTTATTAACTAGCCTAATTACTCTGATGAGATCAATTACTCGAGAAACAGATGAGGAGAGGGGCCAAAAGGCACGGCAGCAGTGCTCCGAAGCCTCAATAACCGCCCTCAGGCAGCGAGCAGAGGGAAGTGCCGCTGAAGCCATTACAGTAGCCCCCCCTTTTAGGGACGGCACCTGACGTCCCATTAGCCCAAGTTGATCACAATTTTATTTACTTAAAAAAAAATTTTTTTTACTTTATTCTTAGCGAGACTCCAGAATTAAACACAAAAAAGCACAGTGGGCGCTCGGGATCACTCGAGAGTTTAACAGCACAAAACACAGCAGAAGCCCAAATATTTGCCCAAGATAACTTGAGAGTTTATCTTGTCCAGGAGAACTTGAGTGTATCTTATCCAGGAGAGCTCGAAAGTTTCTTATCCAGGAGAGATCAAAAGTTTCTTATCTAGGGGAGCTTGAGACTCTTATCCAGGAGAGCTCGAAAGTTATCTTGCCCAGGAGAGCTCGAAAGTTTATCTTGGCCAAACCAGGAGGGTAGCAAACACAGCGGGGGTCCGCTTCCTAGGAGACTCGAAAATTATACACAGACACAGCGGGGAGTATTCTTCCTAGGAGATCAAATATTGCCCAAAGAGCTCGAGAGTTTAACACAACGAAGGCCCAGGAAGCTTTAGAGTTGACTTGAGAATTTAACAATGAAGGCCCAGGAAAAAATGAGAGTTCACTTGGGAGTCTAACACAGTAGAAGCCCAGGAAGCTTGAAAGTTAACTAGAAAGTTAACACAATGAAAGTCCAGGAAATTTGAAAGTTCACTCGGAAGTTTAACACTATGAAGGCCCAGTAGACTTGAAAGCTTAACACAACGGGAGGCCCAGGAAACTTTGAAAGTTGACTCGAAAATCTAACACTATGAAGGCCAACAGGAGGCTTGAGAGTTCACTTGGGGGTCTAACACAGTAGAGGCCCAGGAAGCTTGAGAGTTGACTTGAAAATATAACGAAGGCCCAGGAAACTTGCAAGTTAACTAGAGAGTTAACACAACGAAGGCCCAGAAGACTTGAAAGTTCACTCGAAATTTTAACACAATGAAGGCCCAATAGACTTGAAAGTTCACTTGAAAGTTTAACAACGGGAGGCCAGGAAACTTGAAAGTTGACTCGAAAATCTAACACTATGAAGGCCAACAGGAGGCATGAGAGTTCACTTGGGGGTCTAACACAGTAGAGGCCCAGGAAGCTTGAGAGTAACTTGAAAATATAACACAATGAAGGCCCCGGAAACTTGGAAGTTAACTACAGAGTTAACACAACGAAGGCCCAGAAGACTTGAAAGTTCACTGGAAAATTTAACAGTGGGGGTCTTCTTCCTAGGAGACTCAAAAAGTAAACACAAAGACACAGCGGGGAGTCTTCTTCCTAGGAGACCAAATATTGCCCAAGAGAGCTCGAAAAATTAACTCGAGAGTTTCAAACCTTGGCTGGTTGGTTTCTGCTGGGTCCATGTGTGGCTCAGTCCTACTGTCACGGGGCCGTGCATTCACGGGGCCATCTTGCTAGGGTTTCGGTAGTGGACCCAAGTGCAGGAAACCTATCCAAGGACTCGAGGCCGGGTAGAACTCGAAAGATGCTTAACTTGATACGCGAAAACACAGACATGGTAACACTCGAGACATGATTCCTTGAGACTCGGGAACATAGAGACAGGGCAACACTCGAAAGCACAGAGACTCGCAAGAGCTGCTACCTGCAGGCAGGCAACCCCAGGACTGAGCAAAGAGGACAGGAAACAGGAAGCTTAAATACAGGGCAGAGTGGTCACGTGACATAATTAATCAAATGAGACAGGAGACAAATACATTTTTCCGTGGCCATGTTCGCGCCCGGTTGGCCCTAGAGATGGAGCACGCGGTGTCCGCCGGCACGCTCGAGCTTTTTCGTGACCGGTGGGCGCCGCGGGGACTGGAGTGCATAATTAATCTGGACAACCAAATTTTAATTTGATTGGTGGAGGGCTATTTAAAAGAGTTATTGGTTGTTTTTTGTTAGTTAATTTGTGAACTTGTTTTTTGGTCCAATAAAAAGAGAGGAGACAAATACATTCTTCCGTGGCCATGTTCGCGCCCGGGTGGCGAGCACGTGGTGTCCGCCGGCACGCTCGAGCTTTTTCGTGACCGGTGGGCGCCGCGGGGACTGGAGTGCATAATTAATCTGGACAACCAAATTTTAATTTGATTGGTGGAGGGCTGGTTAAAAGGGCTATTGGTTATTTGTGAACTTGTTTTTTGTTTTTGGTCGAATGAAAAGAGAGGAGACAAATACATTAACAAGACACAGGTGAGGCCAGAGGCATCGAAGACAAGACAAGGATAAAAACGAACAACTTTATTAACTAGCCTTATTACTCTGATGAGATCAATTACTCGAGAAACAGGTGAGGAGAGGGGCCCAAAGGCACGGCAGCAGTGCACCGAAGCCTCAAAAACAGGCCTCAGTCAGCGAGCAGAGGGAAGTGCTGCTGAAGCCGTTACAGTTCATAGACAGCGGGACAGCGGACTCACTACTGGAAACAGCACTGTTCATAGACAGCGGGACAGGGGACTCACTACTGGAAATATCACTATACATAGACACTGGGACAGGGGACTCACTCCTGGAAACACCACTATTCATAGACACCGGGACAGGGGACTCACTACTGGAAATACAACTGTTCATACGCACCGGGACAGGGGACTCACTACTGGAAACATCACTGTTCATAGACACCGGGACAGGGGACTCACTACTGGAAACACCACTGTTCATAGACACTGGGACAGGGGACTCACTCCTGGAAACACCACTATTCATAGACACCGGGACAGGGGACTCACTACTGGAAATACGACTGTTCATATGCACAGGGATAGGGGACTCACTACTGGAAACACCACTGTTCATAGACACCAGGACAGGGGACTCTCTACTGGATACACCACTGTTCATAGACACCGGGACAGGGGACTAACTGCTGCAAACACGACTGTATATAGACAGCAGGACTCACTACCGGAAACACGACTTTTCATAGACACCGGGACAGGGGTCCCACGACTGTAAACACCACAGTGAATACACACCGGGACAGGGTACGCACTACTGGAAACACCACAGTGCATAAACACCGGGACAGGGGCCCACTGCTGGAAACACCACAGTGCATACACACGCGGACAGGGAACTCACTACTAGAAACATCAATGTTTACAGACACTGGTACATTGGACTCACTACTGGAAACACCACCGATCATAGACACCGGGACATAGGGCTCACCACTGATAACACCACTGTTCATAGACACCGGGACAGCGGACTCACTACTGGAAACACCACTGTTCATACACACTGGGACAGGGGACTCACTACTGGAAACACCACTGTTCATAGTCACCGGGAGAGGGGACTCAGTACTGGAAACTACACTGTTCATAGACACCAGGACAGGGAACTCACTACTGGAAACACCACTGTTCATAAACTCCGGGACAGAGGAATCACTGCTGGAAACACGACTGTTCATAGACACTGGGACAGTGGACTCACTCCTGGAAACACCACTGTTCATAGACACTGGGTCAGGGGATACACTACTGGAAATACGACTGTTCATACACACTGGGACAGGGAACTCACTACTGGAAACACCACTGTTCATAGACTCCGGGACAGGGGAATCACTGCTGGAAACACCACTGTTCATAGACACTGGGACAGTGGACTCACTCCTGGAAACACCACTGTTCATAGACACTGAGACAGGGGACTCACTACTGGAAATACGACTGTTCATAGACACCGGGACAGTGGACTCACTCCTGGAAACACCACTGTTCATAGACACTGGGTCAGGGGATACACTACTGGAAATACGACTGTTCATACACACTGGGACAGGGAACTCACTACTGGAAACACCACTGTTCATAGACTCCGGGACAGGGGAATCACTGCTGGAAACACCACTGTTCATAGACACTGGGACAGTGGACTCACTCCTGGAAACACCACTGTTCATAGACACTGAGACAGGGGACTCACTACTGGAAATACGACTGTTCATAGACACCGGGACAGGGGACTCTCTACTGGAAACACCACTGTTCATAGACACCGGGACAGGGGTCTCACTATTGGAAACACCACTGTTCATAGACACCGGGACAGGGGACACATTACTGGAAACGCCACCGTTCATAGACACCGGGACAGGGGGCTCACTACTGGAAACACCGCTGTTCATAGACACCAGGACAGGGGACTAACTGCTGGAAGCACCACTGTATTTAGACACCAGGACAGGGGACTCACTACTGGAAACACCACTTTTCATAGACACCGGGACGGGGTCCCACTACTGGAAACTCCACAGTGCTTACACACCGGGACAGGGGCCGACTACTGGAAACACCACAGTGCATACACACACGGACAGGGAACTCACTACTGGAAGCAGCAATGTTTATAGACACCGGTACAGTGGACTCACTACTTGTAACACCACTGTTCATAGACACCAGGACAGGGGACTCACGACTGGAAACCCCACTGTTCATAGATACTGGGACAGGGGAGTCACTACTGGAAACAGCACTGTTCATAGACACCGGGACAGGGGATACACTACCAGAAAAATGATTGTTCATAGACACCAGGACAGGGACTCACTACTGGAAACACCACTGTTCATAGACACCAGGACAGGGGACTCACTACTGGAAACACCACTGTTCATAGACACCGGGACAGGGGAGTCACTGCTGGAAACACCACTGTTCATAGACACCAGGACAGGAGACTCACGACTGGAATCACCATTGTTCATAGACACCGGGACAGGGGACTCACTACTGGAAACACCACTGTTCACAGACACCAGGACAGGGGACTCACTACTGGAAACACAACTGTTCATAGACACCGGGGCAGGGGACACACTATTGGTAACACAACTGTTCAAAGACACCGGGAGAGGGGACTCATGACTGGAAAGTCCACTGCTCATAGACACTGTGACAGGGCAGTCACTACTGGAAACACCACTCTTCATAGACACCGGGACAGGGGACACACGACTAGAAAAATGACTGTTCATAGACACCGGGACAGGGACACGATACTGGAAACACCACTGTTCATAGACACCAGGACAGGGGACTCACTACTGGAAACACTACTGTTCATAAACACCGGGACAGGGGACTCACTACTGGAAACAGCACTGTTCATAGACACCAGGACAGGGGACACACTACTGGAAACACCACTGTTCATAGACACCGGGACAGGGGACTCACTACTTGAATCACCTTTGTTCATAGACACCGGGACAGGGGATTCACTACTGGAAACACCATTGTTCACAGACACCGGGACAAGTGACTCACTACTGGAGAAACCACTGTTCACAGTCACCGGGACAGTGGACTCATTGCTGGAAACACCACTGTTCATAGACACCGGGACAGGTGACACACTACTTGAAATTCCACTGTTCATAGACACCGGGACAGGGGATTCACCACCGGAAACACCACTGTTCATAGGCACTGGGACAGGGGGCTCACTACTGGAAACACCACTGTTCATAGACACCGGGACAGGTGACTCACCATTGGAAACACAAATTTTCATAGACACCAGAACAGGGGACTCACGACTGGAAGCACCACTGTTCATGGACACCGGGACAGGGGACTCACTACTGGAAGCACCACTGTTTAAAGACACCGGGAGAGGGGACTCATGACTGGAAAGTCCACTGTTCATGTCGACCGGGATAGGGGATTCACTACTGGAAACCCCACTGTTCATAGACACTGGGACCGTGGAGTCACTGCTGGAAACACCACTGTTCATAGACGCCGGGACAGGGGACACGTTACTAGAAAAATGATTGTTCATAGACATAGGGACAGGGACTCACTACTGGAAACACCACTGTTCATAGACACCAGGACAGGGGACTCTCTGCTGGAAACACCACTGTTCATAGACACCGGGACATGGTACGCACTACTGGAAACACCACTGTTCATAGACACCGGGACAGGGGACGCACTACTGGAAACACCATTGTTCACAGACACCGTGAGATGGGACTCACTACTGGAAACACCACTGTTCATAGTCACCGGGACAGTGGACTCACTGCTGGAAACACCACTTTTCATAGACACCGGGACAGGGGCTCACTACTGGAAACACCTCTGTTCATAGACACCGGGACAGGACACACACTCGTGGAAACACCAATGTTCATAGACACCGGAAAGGGGACACACTACTGGAAACACCACTGTTCATAGACATCGGGACAGGGGAATCGCTGCTGGAAACACCACTGTTCATAGACACCAGGAGAGGGGACACACCACTGGACACACCACTGTTCATAGACACCGGGACAGAGGACTCACTACTGGAAACAGCACTGTTCATAGACACTGGGACAGGCGCTCACTACTGGAAACACCACTGTTCATAGACACCGGGACAGGGGACTCACTACTGGAAACACCACTGTTCATACACACAAGGATCGGGGACTCACTGCTGGACACACTACTGTTCATAAACAACAGGACAGGGGACTCACTACTGGAACATCACTGTTCATAGATACCGGGACCGGGGACTCACTACTGGAATCACCTTTGTTCATAGACACCGGGACAGGGGACTCACTACTGGAAACACCATTGTTCACAGACACCGGGACAGGGGACTCACGACTGGAAACACCACTGTTCATAGTCATTGGGACAATGGACTCACTGCTGGAAACACCACTGTTCATAGACACCGGGACAGGGGACTCACCACTGGAAAATCCACTGTTCATTGGCACCGGGACAGGGGACTCTCTACTGGAAACACCACTGTTCATAGGCACCAGGACAGGGGACTCACGACTGGTAACACCACTTTTCTTAGACACCGGTACAGGGGACTCACTACTGGAAGCACCACTGTTTAAATACAACGGGAGAGGGGGCTCACGATTGGAAAGTCCACTGTTCATAGAAACCGTGATAGGGGACTCACTACTGGAAACCCCATAGTTCATAGACACTGGGACAGTGGAGTCACTGCTGGAAACACCACTGTTCATAGACACCGGGACAGGGGCACACTACTAGAAAAATGACTGTTCGTAGACACTGGGACAGGGACTCACTACTGGAAACACCACTGTTCATAGACACCAGGACAGGGGACTCACTACTGGAAACAGCACTGTTCATAGACACCGTGACAGGGGACACACTACTGGAAACACCATTGATCACAGACACCGGGCAGGGGCCTCACTACTGGAAACACCACTGTTCATAGTCACCGGGGCAGTGGACTCACTGCTGGAAACACCACTGTTCATAGACACCGGGACAGGGGACTCACTACCAGAAACACCACTGTTCATAGACACCGGGACAGGAGACACACGAGTGGAAGCACCACTGTTCATAGACACCGCGACAGGGGAGTCAATACTGGAAACACCACTGTTCCTAGACACCGGGACAGGGGAATCACTGCTGGAAACGCCACAGTGCATAAACACCGGGACAGGGGCCCACTGCTGGAAACACCACAGTGCACACACACGCGGACAGGGAACTCACTACTAGAAACATCAATGTTTACAGACACTGGTACATTGGACTCACTTTTGGAAACACCACCGATCATAGACACCGGGACATAGGGCTCACCACTGATAACACCACTGTTCATAGACACCGGGACAGCGGACTCACTACTGGAAACACCACTGTTCATACACACTGGGACAGGGGACTCACTACTGGAAACACCACTGTTCATAGTCACCGGGAGAGGGGACTCAGTACTGGAAACTACACTGTTCATAGACACCAGGACAGGGAACTCACTACTGGAAACACCACTGTTCATAAACTCCGGGACAGAGGAATCACTGCTGGAAACACGACTGTTCATAGACATTGGGACAGTGGACTCACTCCTGGAAACACCACTCTTCATAGACACTGGGTCAGGGGATACACTACTGGAAATACGACTGTTCATACACACTGGGACAGGGAACTCACTACTGGAAACACCACTGTTCATAGACTCCGGGACAGGGGAATCACTGCTGGAAACACCACTGTTCATAGACACTGGGACAGTGGACTCACACCTGGAAACACCACTGTTCATAGACACTGAGACAGGGGACTCACTACTGGAAATACGACTGTTCATAGACACCGGGACAGGGGACTCTCTACTGGAAACACCACTGTTCATAGACACCGGGACAGGGGTCTCACTATTGGAAACACCACTGTTCATAGACACCGGGACAGGGGACACATTACTGGAAACGCCACCGTTCATAGACACCGGGACAGGGGGCTCACTACTGGAAACACCGCTGTTCATAGACACCAGGACAGGGGACTAACTGCTGGAAGCACCACTGTATTTAGACACCAGGACAGGGGACTCACTACTGGAAACACCACTTTTCATAGACACCGGGACGGGGTCCCACTACTGGAAACTCCACAGTGCTTACACACCGGGACAGGGGCCGACTACTGGAAACACCACAGTGCATACACACACGGACAGGGAACTCACTACTGGAAGCAGCAATGTTTATAGACACCGGTACAGTGGACTCACTACTTGTAACACCACTGTTCATAGACACCAGGACAGGAGACTCACGACTGGAAACCCCACTGTTCATAGATACTGGGACAGGGGAGTCACTACTGGAAACAGCACTGTTCATAGACACCGGGACAGGGGATACACTACCAGAAAAATGATTGTTCATAGACACCAGGACAGGGACTCACTACTGGAAACACCACTGTTCATAGACACCAGGAAAGGGGACTGACTACTGGAAACACCACTGTTCATAGACACCGGGACAGGGGAGTCACTGCTGGAAACACCACTGTTCATAGACACCAGGACAGGAGACTCACGACTGGAATCACCATTGTTCATAGACACCGGGACAGGGGACTCACTACTGGAAACACCACTGTTCACAGACACCAGGACAGGGGACTCACTACTGGAAACACAACTGTTCATAGACACCGGGGCAGGGGACACACTATTGGTAACACCACTGTTCAAAGACACCGGGAGAGGGGACTCACGACTGGAAAGTCCACTGCTCATAGACACTGTGACAGGGGAGTCACTACTGGAAACACCACTCTTCATAGACACCGGGACAGGGGACACACGACTAGAAAAATGACTGTTCATAGACACCGGGACAGGGTCACGATACTGGAAACACCACTGTTCATAGACACCAGGACAGGGGACTCACTACTGGAAACACTACTGTTCATAAACACCGGGACAGGGGACTCACTACTGGAAACAGCACTGTTCATAGACACCAGGACAGGGGACACACTACTGGAAACACCACTGTTCATAGACACCGGGACAGGGGACTCACAACTTGAATCATCTTTGTTCATAGACACCGGGACAGGGGATTCACTACTGGAAACACCATTGTTCACAGACACCGGGACAAGTGACTCACTACTGGAGAAACCACTGTTCACTGTCACCGGGACAGTGGACTCATTGCTGGAAACACCACTGTTCATAGACACCGGGACAGGTGACACACTACTTGAAATTCCACTGTTCATAGACACCGGGACAGGGGATTCACTACCGGAAACACCACTGTTCATAGGCACTGGGACAGGGGGCTCACTACTGGAAACACCACTGTTCATAGACACCGGGACAGGTGACTCACCAGTGGAAACACAAATTTTCATAGACACCAGAACAGGGGACTCACGACTGGAAGCACCACTGTTCATGGACACCGGGACAGGGGACTCACTACTGGAAGCACCACTGTTTAAAGACACCGGGAGAGGGGACTCATGACTGGAAAGTCCACTGTTCATGTCGACCGGGATAGGGGATTCACTACTGGAAACCCCACTGTTCATAGACACTGGGACCGTGGAGTCACTGCTGGAAACACCACTGTTCATAGACACCAGGACAGGGGACTCTCTGCTGGAAACACCACTGTTCATAGACACCGGGACATGGTACGCACTACTGGAAACACCACTGTTCATAGACACCGGGACAGGGGACGCACTACTGGAAACACCATTGTTCACAGACACCGTGAGATGGGACTCACTACTGGAAACACCACTGTTCATAGTCACCGGGACAGTGGACTCACTGCTGGAAACACCACTTTTCATAGACACCGGGACAGGGGCTCACTACTGGAAACACCTCTGTTCATAGACACCGGGACAGGACACACACTAGTGGAAACACCAATGTTCATAGACACCGGGAAAGGGGACACACTGCTGGAAACACCACTGTTCATAGACATCGGGACAGGGGAATCGCTGCTGGAAACACCACTGTTCAGAGACACCAGGAGAGGGGACACACCACTGGACACACCACTGTTCATAGACACCGGGACAGAGGACTCACTACTGGAAACAGCACTGTTCATAGACACTGGGACAGGCGCTCACTACTGGAAACACCACTGTTCATAGACACCGGGACAGGGGACTCACTACTGGAAACACCACTGTTCATACACACAAGGATCGGGGACTCACTGCTGGACACACTACTGTTCATAAACAACAGGACAGGGGACTCACTACTGGAACATCACTGTTCATAGATACCGGGACAGGGGACTCACTACTGGAATCACCTTTGTTCATAGACACCGGGACAGGGGACTCACTACTGGAAACACCATTGTTCACAGACACCGGGACAATGGACTCACTGCTGGAAACACCACTGTTCATAGACACCGGGACAGGGGACTCACCACTGGAAAATCCACTGTTCATTGGCACCGGGACAGGGGACTCTCTACTGGAAACACCACTGTTCATAGGCACCGGGATAGGGGAGACACTACTGGAAACACCACTGTTCTTAGACACCGGGACAGGGGACTCACTACTGGAAGCACCACTGTTTAAATACAACGGGAGAGGGGGCTCACGACTGGAAAGTCCACTGTTCATAGAAACCGTGATAGGGGACTCACTACTGGAAACCCCATAGTTCATAGACACTGGGACAGTGGAGTCACTGCTGGAAACACCACTGTTCATAGACACCGGGACAGGGGCACACTACTAGAAAAATGACTGTTCGTAGACACTGGGACAGGGACTCACTACTGGAAACACCACTGCTCATAGACACCAGGACAGGGGACTCACTACTGGAAACAGCACTGTTCATAGACACCGTGACAGGGGACACACTACTGGAAACACCATTGATCACAGACACCGGGCAGGGGCCTCACTACTGGAAACACCACTGTTCATAGTCACCGGGGCAGTGGACTCACTGCTGGAAACACCACTGTTCATAGACACCGGGACAGGGGACTCACTACCAGAAACACCACTGTTCATAGACACCGGGACAGGAGACACACGAGTGGAAGCACCACTGTTCATAGACACCGGGACAGGGGAGTCAATACTGGAAACACCACTGTTCCTAGACACCGGGACAGGGGAATCACTGCTGGAAACACCACCGTTCATAGACACCGGGAAAGGGGACTCACTACTGGAAACTCCAATGTTCATAGACACCGGGACAGGGAATCACAACTGGAAACACCACTGTTCATAGGCACAGGGACAGGGGACTCACTACTGGAAACACCACTGTTCATAGACACCGGGGCAGGGGATTCGCTACCAGAAACACCACTGTTCATAAACACTGGGACAGCGGAGTCACTACTGGAAACACCACTGTTCATAGACACTGGCAGGGGACTCACTACTGGAAACACAACTGTTCATAATCACTGGGACAGTGGGCTCACTCGTGGAAACACCATTGTTCATAGACACCAGGACAGGGGACTCACTACTGGAAACACCACTGTTCATGGACACCGGGACAGGGGACTCACTACTGGAAGCAGCACTGTTCATAGACACCGGGACAGGGGACCCACTACTGGAAACACCACTGTTTAAAGACACTGGGAGAGGGGACTCATGTCTGGGAAGTCCACTGTTCATAGAGTCCGGTATAGGGGACTCACGATTGGAAACACCACTGTTCATAGACACCGGGAAAGGGGATTCACTACTGGAAACACCACTGTTCATATACACCGGGACAGGGGACTCACTGCTGGAAACACCTCTGTTCATAGACACCGGGAGAGGGGACACACTACTGGAAACACCACTGTTCATAGACACCGGGACGGAGGACTCACTACTGGAAACACCACTGTTCATCGACACCGGGACAGGGGACTCACTACTGGAAACACCACTCTTCATAGACACCGGGACAGGGGACTCACTACTGGAAACACCACTGCTCATACACACCAGGATCGGGGACTCACTACTGGAAGCACCGCTGTTCATAATCAGCAGGACAGGGGACTCACTCCTGGAAACACCACTGTTCGCAGACACCGGGACAGGGGACTCACAACTGCAAACAACAATGTTCATAGACACTGGGACAGGGGACTCACTACTGGAAACACCACTGTTCAAAGACACCGGGACAGGGGACTCACTACGGGAAAGTCCACTGTTCATAGACACCGTGCCAGGGGACTCACAACTGGAAACACAACTGTACATACACAGCGCGACAGGGGACTCACTACTGGAAACACCACTGTTCATAGTCAACGGGACAGAGGACTCACTACTGGAAACACCAGTGTTCATAGACACCGGGACAGGGAACCCACTGCTGGAAACACCACTGTTCATGGACACCGGCGCAGAGGACTCACTACTGTAAACGTCACTGTTCATACACACCAGGATCGGGGACTCACAACTGGAAGCAACACTGTTCATAATCACCAGGGCAGGGGACTCACTACTGGAAACACCACTGTTCGCAGACACCGGGACAGGGGACTCACAACTGCAAAAAACAATGTTCATAGACACTGGGACAGGGGACTCACTGCTGGAAACGCCACTGTTCAAAGACACCGGGACAGGGGACTCACTACGGGAAAATTCCCTGTTCATAGACACCGGGCCAGGGGACTCACAACTGAAAACACAACTGTTCGTACACAGCGCGACAGGGGACACACTACTGGAAACACAACTCTTCATAGTCACCGGGACAGGGGACTCACTACTGGAAGCACCACTGTTCATAGACACCAGGACATGGGACTCACTACTGGAAACACAACTGTTCATAGACACCGGGACAGGGGACACACTACTGGAAACACCACTGTTTAAAGACACCGGGAGAGGGGACTCACGACTGGGAACACCACTGTCCATAGACACTGGGAAAGGGGAGTCACCACTGGATAAACCAATGTTCATAGACACCGGGGCAGAGTACTCACTACTGGAAACACCACTGTTCATAGACACTGGGACAGGGGACTCACTACTGGAAACATCACTGTTCATAGACACCGGGACAGGGACTCACTACTGGAAACACCACTGTTCATAGACACCGGGAGAGGGGACTCACGACTGGAAAGGCCACTGTTCATAGACACCGGGACAGGGGACTCACTACTGGAAACATCACTGTTCATAGACACCAGGAAAGGGGACAAACTACTGGATGCACCACTGTTTAAAGACACCGGGAGATGGGACTCACGACTGGAAACACCACTGTTCATAGGTACCGGGAATGGGGGCACACTACTAGAAAAATGACTGTTGATAGACACAGGGACAGGGACTCACTACTGGAAACACCACTGTTCATAGACACCAGGACAGGGGACTCACTGCTGGAAACACAACTGTTCATAGACACCGGGACAGGGGACTCACTACTGGAAACACCTCTGTTCATAGACACCGGGACAGTGGACTCACTGCTGGAAACACCACTGTTCATAGAGACTGGTATCGGGGATTCACTGCTGGAAACCCCACTGTTCATACACACTGGGACAGTGGATTCACTGCTGGAAACACCACTGTTCATAGACACCGGGCCAGGGGACACACAACTAGAAAAATGACTGTTCATAGACACCGGGACAGGGACTCACTACTGCAAACACCACTGTTCATAGACACCAGGACAGGGGACTCACTACTGGAAACACCACTGTTCATAGACAGCGGGACAGGTGAATCACTGCTGGAAACACCATTGTTCACAGACACCGGGAGAGGGGACTGACTACTGGAAACACCATTGTTCACAGACACCGGGACAGGGGCCTCACTACTGGAAACACCACTGTTCATAGTCACCGGGGCAGTGGACTCACTGCTGGAAACACCACTGTTCATAGACACCGGGACAGGAGACACACTAGTGAAAGCAGCACTGTTCATAGACACCGGGACAGGGGAGTCAATACTGGAAACACCACTGTTCCTAGACACCGGGACAGGGGAATCAATGCTGGAAACACCACTGTTCATAGACACCGGGACAGGGGACTCACTACTGGAAACTCCAATGTTCATAGACACCGGGACAGGAAATCACAACTGGAAACACCACTGTTCATAGGCACAGGGACAGGGGACTCACTACTGGAAACACCACTGTTCATAGACACCGGGACAGGGGATTCGCTACCGGAAACACCACTGTTCATAGACACTGGGACAGGGGAGTCACTACTGGAAACACGACTGTTCATAATCACTGGGACAGTGGGCTCACTACTGGAAACACCACTGTTCATAGACACCGGGACAGGGGACTCACTACTGGAAACACCACTGTTCATGGACACCGGGACAGGGGACTCACTACTGGAAGCAGCACTGTTCATAGACACCGGGACATGGTACTCACTGCTGGATACACCACTGTTCACAGACACCGGGACAGGGGACCCACTACTGGAAACATCACTGTTTAAAGACACTGGGAGAGGGGACTCATGTCTGGGGAGTCCACTGTTCATAGAGTCCGGGATAGGGGACTCACTATTGGAAACACCACTGTTCATAAACACCGGGAAAGGGGATTCACTACTGGAAGCGCCACTGTTCATATACACCGGGACAGGGGACTCACTGCTGGAAACACCTCTGTTCATAGACACCGGGAGAGGGGACACACTACTGGAAACACCACTGTTCATAGACACCGGGACGGAGGACACACTACTGGAAACACCACTGCTCATACACACCAGGATCGGGGACTCACTACTGGAAGCACCGCTGTTCATAATCACCAGGACAGGGGACTCACTACTGGAAACACCACTGTTCATACACACCGGGAGAGGGGACACACTACTGGAAACACCACTGTTCATGGACACCGGGGCAGAGGACTCATTACTGTAAGCATCACTGTTCATACACACCAGGATCGGGGACTCACAACTGGAAACACCACTGTTCGCAGACACCGGGACAGGGGACTCACAACTGCAAAAAACAATGTTCATAGACACTGGGACAGGGGACTCACTGCTGGAAACGCCACTGTTGAAAGACACCGGGACAGGGGACTCACTACGGGAAAGTCCACTGTTCATAGACACCGGGCCAGGGGACTCACAACTGGAAACACAACTGTTCATACACAGCGCGACAGGGGACTCACTGCTGGAAACACAACTCTTCATAGTCACCGGGACAGGGGACTCACTACTGGAAACACCAGTGTTCATAGACACCGGGACAGGGAACCCACTGCTGGAAACACCACTGTTCATGGACACCGGAGCAGCGGACTCACTACTGTAAACATCACTGTTCATACACACCGGGAAAGGGGACTCACTGCTGGAAGCACCACTGTTCATAGACACCAGGACATGGGACTCACTACTGAAAACACAACTGTTCATAGACACCGGGACAGGGGACACACTACTGGAAACACCACTGTTTAAAGACACCGGGACAGGGGACTCACGACTGGGAACACCACTGTCCATAGACACTGGGAAAGGGGAGTCACCACTGGATAAACCAATGTTCATAGACACCGGGGCAGAGTACTCACTACTGGAAACACCACTGTTCATAGACACTGGGACAGGGGACTCACTACTGGAAACATCACTGTTCATAGACACCGGGACAGGGACTCACTACTGGAAACACCACTGTTCATAGACACCGGGAGAGGGGACTCACGACTGGAAAGGTCACTGTTCATAGACACCGGGACAGGGGACTCCCTACTGGAAACATCACTGTTCATAGACACCAGGAAAGGGGACACACTACTGGAAGCACCACTGTTTAAAGACACCGGGAGAGGGGACTCGCGACTGGAAACACCACTGTTCATAGGTACCGGGACTGGGGACACACTACTAGAAAAATGACAGTTGATAGACACAGGGACAGGGACTCACTACTGGAAACACCACTGTTCATAAACACCAGGACAGGGGACTCATTACTGGAAGCACAAATGTTCATAGACACCGGGACAGGGGACTTACTACTGGAAACACCACTGTTCATAGACACCGGGACAGGGGACTCACTGCTGGAAACACAACTGTTCATCGACACCGGGACAGGGGACTCACTACTGGAAACACCTCTGTTCACAGACACCGGGACAGTGGACTTACTGCTGGAAACACCACTGTTCATAGACACCGGGACAGGGGACACACTACTAGAAAAATGACTGTTCATAGACACCGGTACAGGGACTCACTACTGCAAACACCACTGTTCATAGACACCAGGACAGGGGACTCACTACTGGAAACACCACTGTTCATAGACACCGGGACAGGGGAATCACTGCTGGAAACACCATTCTTCACAGACACCGGGAGAGGGGACTGACTACTGGAAACACCATTGTTCACAGACACCGGGACAGGGGCCTCACTACTGGAAACACCACTGTTCATAGTCACCGGGGCAGTGGACTCACTGCTGGAAACACCACTGTTCATAGACGCCGGGACAGGAGACTCACTACCAGAAACACCACTGTTCATAGACACCGGGACAGGGGACTCACTATCAGAAACACCACTGTTCATAGACACCGGGACACAAGACACACTGGTGGAAGCACCACTGTTCATAGACACCGGGACAGGTGAGTCAATACTTGAAACACCACTGTTCCTAGACACCGGGACAGGGAATCACAACTGGAAACACCACTGTTCATAGGCACAGGGACAGGGGACTCACTACTGGAAACACCACTGTTCATAGACACCGGGACAGGGGATTCGCTTCCGGAAACACCACTGTTCATAGACACTGGGACAGGCGAGTCACTACTGGAAACACCACTGTTCATAGACACTGGCAGGGGACTCACTACTGGAAACACGACTGTTCATAATCACTGGGACAGTGGGCTCACTACTGGAAGCACCACTGTTCATAGACACCGGGACAGGGGACTCACTACTTGAAACACCACTGTTCATGGACACCGGGACTGGGGACTCACTACTGGAAGCAGCACTGTTCATAGACACCGGGACATGGTACTCACTGCTGGATACACCACTGTTCACAGACACCGGGATAGGGGACTCACTATTGGAAACACCACTGTTCATAGACACTGGGAAAGGGGATTCACTACTGGAAACACCACTGTTCATATACACCGGGACAGGGGACTCACTGCTGGAAACACCTCTGTTCATAGACACCGGGAGAGGGGACACACTACTGGAAACACCACTGTTCATAGACACCGGGACGGAGGACACACTACTGGAAACACCACTGTTCTTCGACACCGAGACAGGGGACTCACTACTGGAAACACCACTCTTCATAGACACCGGGACAGGGGACTCACTGCTGGAAACACCACTGCTCATACACACCAGGATCGGGGACTCACTACTGGAAGCACCGCTGTTCATAATCACCAGGACAGGGGACTCACTACTGGAAACACCACTGTTCGCAGACACCGGGACAGGGGACTCACAACTGCAAACAACAATGTTCATAGACACTGGGACAGGGGACTCACCACTGGAAACGCCACTGTTCAAAGACACCGGTCCAGTGGACTCACAACTGGAAACACAACTGTACATACACAGCGCGACAGGGGACTCACAACTGGAAACACCACTGTTCATAGTCACCGGGACAGAGGACTCACTACTGGAAACACCAGTGTTCATAGACACCGGGACAGGGAACCCACTGCTGGAAACACCACTGTTCATGGACACCGGGGCAGAGGACTCACTACTGTAAACACCACTGTTCATACACACCAGGATCGGGGACTCACAACTGGAAGCATCACTGTTCATAATCACCAGGACAGGGAACTCACTTCTGGAAACACCACTGTTCGGAGACACCGGGACAGGGGACTCACAACTGCAAAAAACAATGTTCATAGACACTGGGACAGGGGACTCACTAGTGGAAACGCCACTGTTCAAAGACACCGGGCCAGGGGTCTCACAACTGGAAACACAACTGTTCATACACAGCGCGACAGGGGAGTCACTACTGGAAACACAACTCTTCATAGTCACCGGGACAGGGGACTCACTACTGGAAACACCAGTGTTCATAGACACCGGGACAGGGAACCCACTGCTGGAAACACCACTGTTCATGGACACCGGAGCAGCGGACTCACTGCTGTAAACATCACTGTTCATACACACCGGGAAAGGGGACTCACTACTGGAAGCACCACTGTTCACAGACACCAGGACATGGGACTCACTACTGGAAACACCACTGTTCATAGACACCGGGACAGGGGTATCACTACTGCAAAATCCACTGTTCATTGACACCGGGACAGGGGACTCACTACTGGAAGCATCACTCTTCATAGACACCGGGAGAGGGGACTCACGACTGGAAAGTCCACTGTTCATAGAGACTGGGATCGGGGATTCACTGCTGGAAACCCCACTGTTCATACACACTGGCACAGTGGATTCACTGCTGGAAACACCACTGTTCATAGACACCGGGACAGGGGACACACTACTAGAAAAATGACTGTTCATAGACACCGGGACAGGGACTCACTACTGCAAACACGACTGTTCATAGACACCAGGAGAGGGGACTCACTACTGGAAACACCACTGTTCATAGGCACCGGGACAGGGGAATCACTGCTGGAAACACCATTGTTCACAGACACCGGGAGAGGGGACTGACTACTGGAAACACCATTGTTCACAGACACCGGGAGAGGGGACTCACTACTGGAAACACCACTGTTCATAGTCACAGGGACAGTGGACTCACTGCTGGAAACACCACTGTTCATAGACACCGAGACAGGGGACTCACAACTGGAAAGACCACTTTTCATAGAGAACGGGATAGGGGACTCACTAATGAATACACCAATGTTCATAGACAGCGGGAAAGGGGACTCACTACTGGAAACACCACTGTTCATAGACACCGGGACAGGGGCCTCACTGCTGGAAACACCACTGTTCATAGACACCGGGAGATGGGACACACCACTGGAAACACCACTGTTCATAGACACCGGGACAGAGGACTCACTACTGGAAACACCGCTGTTCATATACACCAGGACAGGGGACTCACTACTGGAAGCACAATTGTGCATAGACACCGGGACAGGGGACTCACTACTGGAAACACCACTGTTCATAGTCACAGGGACAGGGGACTCACTGCTGGAAACAACACTGTTCATAGACACCGGGACAGGGGACTCACCACTGGAAACACCTCTGTTCATTCACACCGGGACAGGAGACGCAATAGTTGAATCACCACTGCTCATAGACACCAGGACAGGGGACTCAATACTGGAAGCACCACTGTTCATACACACCAGGTTCGGGGACGCACTACTGGAAACACCACTGTTCATGGACACCGGGACAAAGGACTCACTACTGGAAACACCACTGTTCATAGGCACCGGGACAGGAGACTCACTACTGAAAACACAACTGTTCATAGACACTGGGACAGTGGAGTCACTGCTGGAAACACCACTGTTCATAGATACCGGGACTGGGGACACACTACTTGAAAAATGTCTGTTGATAGACACAGGGACAGGGACTCACTACTGGAAACAACACTGTTCATAGACACCAGGACAGGGGACTCACTACTGGAAGCACCACTGTTCATAGACACCGGGACAGGGGACTCACTACTGGAAACACCACTGTTCATAGACATCGGGACAGGGGACTCACTACTGGAAACACCATTGTTCACAGACACCGGGAGAGGGGACTCAGTACTGGAAACACCACTGTTCAT
This sequence comes from Somniosus microcephalus, assembly GCF_052327205.1. Taxonomy (NCBI): domain Eukaryota; kingdom Metazoa; phylum Chordata; class Chondrichthyes; order Squaliformes; family Somniosidae; genus Somniosus; species Somniosus microcephalus. The sequence goes on from NW_028225179.1 coordinate 58,178,671, forward strand.
AGTGGACTCACTGCTAGAAACACCACTGTTCATAGACACCGGGACAGGGGACTCACTGCTGGAAACACCTCTGTTTATAGACACCGGGACAGGAGACACACTAGTTGAAACATCACTGTTCATAGACACCGGGACAGGGGACTCACTACTGGAAACACCACTGTTCATAGACACTGGAACAGGGGAATCACTGCTGGAAACTCCACTCTTCATAGACACCGGTAGAGGGGACACACTACTGGAAACACCAATGTTCCTAGACACCGGGACAGAGGACTCACTACTGGAGACACCACTGTTCATAGACACCGGGACAGGGACTCACTACTGGAAACACCACTGTTCATAGACACCGGGACAGAGGACTCACTACTGGAGACACCACTGTTCATAGACACTGGGACAGGGACACTACTGGAAATACCACTGATCCTAGACACCGGGAGAGGGGACTCACTACTGGAAACACCAATGTTCATAGACACCGGGACAGAGGACTCACGACTGGAAACACCAATGTTCATAGACACCGGGTCAGGGGACTCACTACTGGAAACAGCACTGTTCATAGACACCGGGCAGGGGAATTACTACTGGAAACACCACTGTTCATACACACCAGGATAGGAGACTCACTACTGGAAACGCCAATGTTCATAATCAACGGGACAGAGGACTCACAACTGCAAACAACAATGTTCATAGACACCGGGGCAGGGGACTCACTACTGGAAACACGACTGTGCAAAGACACTGGGACAGGGGACTCACAACTGGAAACAACAATGTTCATAGACACCTGGTCAGGGTGCTCACGACTGGAAACACCACTGTTCAAAGACACCGGGACAGGGCACTCACTATGGGATAGTCCACTGTTCATAGACACCGGGCCAGGGGGCTAACTAATGGAAACACGAGTGTTCATAGACACCGGGACAGGAAACCCACTGCTGGAAACACCACTGTTCATTGACACCAGGGCAGGGGACTCACTACTGTTAGCACTGCTGTTCATAAACACCGGGAAAGGGGACTCACTACTGGAAGCACCACTGTTCCTAGACACCGGGACATGGGAGTCACTACTGGAAACACAACTCTTCATAGACAGCGGGCAGGGGACACACTACTGGAAACACCACTTTTTAAAGACACCGGGAGAGGGGATTCACGACTGGAAATTCCACTGTTCATAGAGACCGGGACAGGGGACTCACTACTGGAATCACCATTGTTCATAGACACCGGGACAGGGGAATAACTTCTGGAAACACCATTGTTCATAGCACCGGGACAGGGGACACACTACTGGAAACACCGCTGTTCATAGTCACCGGGACAGTGGAAACACTGCTGGAAACACCACTGTTCATAGACAGCGGGACAGGGGACTCACTAGTGGAAACACCACTGTTCATAGACCCCGGGACAGGAGACACACTTGTGGAAGCACCACTGTTCATAGGCACGGGGACAGGGGACTCACTACTGGATACACCACTGTTCATAGACATGGGGATGGGAGACACACTAGTGGAAACACCACTGTTCATAGACACTGGGACAGGGGACTCACTGCTGGAAACACTACTCTTCATAGGCACAGGGACAGGGGACTCACTGCTGGAAACACCACTGTTCATAGACATCGGGACAAGGGATTCGCTACCGGAAACACCACTGTTCATATACACCGGGCCAGGTTACTCACGACTGGAAACACGACTGTTCATAATCACTGGGACAGGGGGCTCACTACTGGAAACACCACTGTTCATAGACACCGGGACAGGAGACACACTAGTGGAAAAACCACGGTTAATAGATGCCGTGACAGGGACTCACTACTGGAAACACCACTGTTCATAGACACCGGGACAGGAGACACACAAGTGGAAAAACGAATGTTCATAGACACCGGGACAGGGGACTCATTACTGGAAACACCACTGTTCATTGACACCGGGACAGGGGAATCACTGCTGGAAACACCACTGTTCATAGACACCGGGACAGGGGACTCACTACTGGAAACTCCAATGTTCATAGACACCGGGACAGGGAATCACAACTGAAAACACCACTGTTCATAATCACTGGGACAGGGGGCTCACTACTGGAAACACCACTGTTTATGGACACCGGGACAAGGGTTTCACTACCGGAAACACCACTGTTCATAGACACTGGGACAGGGGACTCAGTACTGGAAACACCACTGTTCATAATCACTGGGACAGGGGACTCACTACTGGAAGCACCACAGTTCATTGACACCGGGACATGGGACTCACTACTGGAATGTCCACTGTTCACAGACACCGGGACAGGGGACCCACTACTGGAAATACCACTGTTTAAAGACACCGGAAAGGGGACTCACGACTGGAAAGTCCACTGTTCATAGAGACCGGGATAGGGGACACACTAATGGAAACAGCACTGTTCATAGACACCGGGAAAGGGGACTCACTATGGGAAACACCACTGTTCATAGACACCGGGACAGGGGGCTCATTATTGGAAACACCACTGTTCATAGACACCGGGACAGAGGACTCACTACTGGAAACACCACTGTCATAATCAGTAGGAGAGGGGACTCACTACTGGAAACACCACTGTTCATAGACACCGGGACAGGGGACTCACAACTGCAAAAAACAATGTTCATAGACACCGGGACAGGGGACTCACTACTGGAAACATGCCTGTTCAAAGACTCCGGGACAGTGGACACACAACTGGAAACAACAATGTTCATAGACACCGGGACAGGGGACTCACTACTGGAAACGCCACTGTTCAAAGACACTGGGACAGGGGACTCACTACGGGAAAGTCCACTGTTCATAGACACCGGGGCAGGGGACTCACTAATATAAACACCACTGTTCATACACAGCGGGAAAGGGGACTCACTACTGGAAGCACCACTGTTCATAGAGACAAGGACATGGGACTCACTACTGGAAACACCACTGTTCATAGACACCGGGACAGGGGTCAGACTACTGGAAACACCACTGTTTAAAGACAACGGGAGAGTGGACTCACGAGTGGAATCCCCACTGTCCATCGACACTGGGACAGGGGAGTCACTACTGGAAACACCAATGTTCATAGACACCGGGACAGAGGACTAACTACTGGAAACACCACTGTTCATAGACACCGGGACAGGGGACTCACTACTGGAAACACCACTGTTCATAGACACCAGGACAGGGACTCACTACTGGTAACACCAATGTTCATAGAAACCGGGACAGAGGACTCACTACTGGAAACACCACTGTTCATAGACACCGGGACAGGGGACTCACTACTGGAAACACCACTGTTCATAGACACCGGGACAGGGGACTCGCTACTGGAAACACCACTGTTCATACACACCAGGATAGGGGACTCACTACTGGAAACACCACTATTCATAGACACCAGGACAGGGGACTCACTACTGGAAACACCACTGTTCATAGAAACCGGGACAGGGGACTCGCTACTGGAAACATCACTGTTCATAGACACCGGGACAGGGGACTCACGACTGGAAACACCACTGTTCATAGACACCGGGACAGAGGACTCACTACTGGAAACACCACTCTTCATAGACACTGGGACAGGGTACTGACAACTGCAAACAACAATGTTCATAGACACCGGGAGAGGGGACTCACTACTGGAAACACGACTCTTCAAAGACACCGGGACAGGGGACTCACAACTGGATTAAATAATGTTCATAGACACCGGAGCTGGGGACTCACTACTGTAAACAGCACTCTTCAAAAACACCGGGAAAGGGGACTCACTACTGGAAGCACCACTGTTCATAGACACCGGGATATGGGACTCACTACTGGAAACACAACTCTTCATAGAAAGCGGGAAAGCGGACACACTACTGGACACACCACTGTTTAAAGACACCGGGAGAGGGGACTCACGACTGGAAAGTCCACTGTTCATTGAGACCGGGATAGGGGACCCACTACTGGAAAACTCACTGTCCATAGTCACTGGGACAGTGGATTCACTACTGGAAACACCATTGTTCATAGACACCGGGACAGGGGAATCACTACTGGATACACCATTGTTCACAGACACCGGGACAGGGGAATCACTACAGGAAACACCACTGTTCATACTCACCAGGACAGGGAACTCACTGCTGTAAACACCACTGTTCATAGACACTGGGAGAGGGGACTCACTACTGGAAGCACCACTGTTCATAGACAGCGGGACATGGGACTCACTACTGGAAACATCACTGTTCATAGACACCGGGACATGGGACTCACTACTGGAAACACCACTGTTCATCGACACCGGGACAGGGGACCTACAACTGGAAACACCACTGTTCATAAACACTGGGACAGGGGATTCACTGCTGGAAACACCACTGTTCATAGACACCGGGACTGGGGAATCACTACTGGAAACACCACTCTTCATAGACACCGGGACAGGGATCTCACTACTGGAATCACCAATGTTCATAGACACCGGGACAGGAGACACACTAGTGGAAGCACCACTGTTCATAGACACCGGGACAGGTGACTCACTACTGGAAACACAACTGTTCATAGACCCCGGGACAGGAGACACACTAGTGGAAGCACCACTGTTCATAGACACCGGGACAGGGGAACCACTACTGGAAACACCACTGTTCATTGACACCGGGGCAGGGGACTCACTACTGGAAACACCATTGTTCATAGACACCGGGACAGGGGACTCATAACTGGAATCACCATTGTTCATAGACACTGGGACAGGGGAATCACTGCTGGAAACACCATTGTTCATAGACACCGGGACAGGGGACTCATAACTGGAATCACCACTGTTCACAGACACCGGGACAGGGGACTCATAACTGGAATCACCACTGTTCACAGACACCGGGACAGGGGACTCATAACTGGAAACACCACTGTTCAAAGTCACCGGGACAGTGGAATCACTGCTGGAAACACCACTGTTCATAGACAGCTGGACAGGGGACTCACTACTGGAAACACCACTGTTCATAGACCCCGGGACAGGAGACACACTAATGGAAGCACCACTGTTCATAGACACCGGGACAGGGGACTCACTACTGGAAACACCATTGTTCATAGACACCGGGACAGGAGACAGACTAGTGGAAACACCACTGTTCATAGCCACTGGGTCAGTGGGCTCACTACTTGAAACACCATTGTTCATAGGCACAGGGACAGGGGACTCACGAGTGGAAACACCACTGTTCATTGACACCGGGACAGGGGACTCACTACTGGAAACACGACGGTTCCTAATCACTGGGACAGGGGGATCACTGCTGGAAACACTACTGTTCATAGACACCGGGACAGGGGAATCACTGCTGGAAACACCACTGTTCATAGACACCGGGACAGCGACTCACTACTGGAAACGCCACTGCTCATCGACACCGGGACAGGAGACACACTAGCGGAAACACGACTGTTCATAGACACCGGGACAGGGGACTCAATACAGGAAACACCACTGTTCATAGACACCGGGACAGGAGAATCACTGCTGGAAACAGCACTGTTCATACACACCGGGACAGGGGACTCACTACTGGAAACTCCAATGTGCATAGACACCGGGACAGGGAATCACAACTGGAAACACCACTGTTCATAGGCACAGGGACAGGGGACTCACTACTGGAAACACCACTGTTCATGGACACCGGGACAAGGGATTCACTACCGGAAACACCACTGTATTTCGACACTGGGACAGGGGACTCACTACTGGAAACACCACTGTTCATAGACACCGGGTCAGGGGACTCACTACTGGAAACACCATTGTTCATAGACCCCGGGACAGGAGACACACTAGTGGAAGCACCGCTGTTCATAGACACCGGGACAGGGGACTCACTACCGGATACACCACTGTTCATAGACACCAGGACAGGAGACACACTAGTGGTAACACCACGGTTCATAGACACTGGGACAGGGGACTCACTACTGGAAACACCACTGTTAATAGGCACAGGGACAGGGGACTCACTACTGGAAACAGTACTGTTCATAGACACCGGGACAAGGGATTCACTACCGGAAACACCACTGTTCATAGACACAGGGACAGGGGACTCACTACTGGAAACACCACTGTTCATAGACACCGGGACAGGGGACTCACGACTGGAGCACGTCTGTTCATAATCACTGGGACAGGGGGCTCACTACTGGAAACACCACTGTTCATAGACAGCGGGACAGGAGACACACTCGTGGAAACACCACTGTTCATAGCCACCTGGACAGGGACTCACTACTGGAAACATCACTGTTCATAGACACCGGGACAGGAGACGCACTAGTGGAAACACGACTGTTCATAGACTCCGGGACAGGGGACTCACTACAGGAAACACCACTGTTCATAGACACCGGGACAGGGGAATCACTGCTGGAAACACCACTGTTATAGACACCGGGACAGGGGACTCACTACTGGAAACACGACTGTTCATAATCACTGGGAAAGGGGGCTCACTACTGGAAACACCACTGTTCATAGACACCGGGACATGGGACTCACTACTGGAAACACCAATGTTCCTAGACACCGGGACAGGGGATTCACTACTGGATGCACCATTGTTCATGGACACCGGGAGAGGGGACTCACTCCTGGAAGCACCACTGTTCATAGACACCGGGACATGGGACTCACTATCGGAAACAGAATTGTTCACATACACCGGGACAGGGGACCCACAAATGGAAATACCACTGTTTATAGACACCGGAAAGGGGACTCACGACTGGAAAGTCCACTGTTCATAGAGACCGGGATAGGGGACCCACTAATGGAAACACCACTGTTCATAGACACCGGGAAAGGGGACTCACTACGGGAAACAGCACTGTTCATAGACACCGGGACAGGGGACTCACTATTGGAAACACCACTGTTCATAGACACCAGTAGAGGGGACACACTACCGGAAACACCACTGTGTATAGACACAGGGACAGGGGAATCACTACTGGAAACACCACTGTTCATAGACACCGGGACAGGGGAATCACTACTGGATACACCATTGTTCACAGACACCGGGACAGGGGAATCACTACAGGAAACACCACTGTTCATACTCACCAGGACAGGGAACTCACTGCTGTAAACACCACTGTTCATAGACACTGGGAGAGGGGACTCACTACTGGAAGCACCACTGTTCATAGACAGCGGGACATGGGACTCACTACTGGAAACATCACTGTTCATAGACACCGGGACATGGGACTCACTACTGGAAACACCACTGTTCATCGACACCGGGACAGGGGACCTACAACTGGAAACACCACTGTTCATAAACACTGGGACAGGGGATTCACTGCTGGAAACACCACTGTTCATAGACACCGGGACTGGGGAATCACTACTGGAAACACCACTCTTCATAGACACCGGGACAGGGATCTCACTACTGGAATCACCAATGTTCATAGACACCGGGACAGGAGACACACTAGTGGAAGCACCACTGTTCATAGACACCGGGACAGGTGACTCACTACTGGAAACACAACTGTTCATAGACCCCGGGACAGGAGACACACTAGTGGAAGCACCACTGTTCATAGACACCGGGACAGGGGAACCACTACTGGAAACACCACTGTTCATTGACACCGGGGCAGGGGACTCACTACTGGAAACACCATTGTTCATAGACACCGGGACAGGGGACTCATAACTGGAATCACCATTGTTCATAGACACTGGGACAGGGGAATCACTGCTGGAAACACCATTGTTCATAGACACCGGGACAGGGGACTCATAACTGGAATCACCACTGTTCACAGACACCGGGACAGGGGACTCATAACTGGAATCACCACTGTTCACAGACACCGGGACAGGGGACTCATAACTGGAAACACCACTGTTCAAAGTCACCGGGACAGTGGAATCACTGCTGGAAACACCACTGTTCATAGACAGCTGGACAGGGGACTCACTACTGGAAACACCACTGTTCATAGACCCCGGGACAGGAGACACACTAATGGAAGCACCACTGTTCATAGACACCGGGACAGGGGACTCACTACTGGAAACACCATTGTTCATAGACACCGGGACAGGAGACAGACTAGTGGAAACACCACTGTTCATAGCCACTGGGTCAGTGGGCTCACTACTTGAAACACCATTGTTCATAGGCACAGGGACAGGGGACTCACGAGTGGAAACACCACTGTTCATTGACACCGGGACAGGGGACTCACTACTGGAAACACGACGGTTCCTAATCACTGGGACAGGGGGATCACTGCTGGAAACACTACTGTTCATAGACACCGGGACAGGGGAATCACTGCTGGAAACACCACTGTTCATAGACACCGGGACAGCGACTCACTACTGGAAACGCCACTGCTCATCGACACCGGGACAGGAGACACACTAGCGGAAACACGACTGTTCATAGACACCGGGACAGGGGACTCAATACAGGAAACACCACTGTTCATAGACACCGGGACAGGAGAATCACTGCTGGAAACAGCACTGTTCATACACACCGGGACAGGGGACTCACTACTGGAAACTCCAATGTGCATAGACACCGGGACAGGGAATCACAACTGGAAACACCACTGTTCATAGGCACAGGGACAGGGGACTCACTACTGGAAACACCACTGTTCATGGACACCGGGACAAGGGATTCACTACCGGAAACACCACTGTATTTCGACACTGGGACAGGGGACTCACTACTGGAAACACCACTGTTCATAGACACCGGGTCAGGGGACTCACTACTGGAAACACCATTGTTCATAGACCCCGGGACAGGAGACACACTAGTGGAAGCACCGCTGTTCATAGACACCGGGACAGGGGACTCACTACCGGATACACCACTGTTCATAGACACCAGGACAGGAGACACACTAGTGGTAACACCACGGTTCATAGACACTGGGACAGGGGACTCACTACTGGAAACACCACTGTTAATAGGCACAGGGACAGGGGACTCACTACTGGAAACAGTACTGTTCATAGACACCGGGACAAGGGATTCACTACCGGAAACACCACTGTTCATAGACACAGGGACAGGGGACTCACTACTGGAAACACCACTGTTCATAGACACCGGGACAGGGGACTCACGACTGGAGCACGTCTGTTCATAATCACTGGGACAGGGGGCTCACTACTGGAAACACCACTGTTCATAGACAGCGGGACAGGAGACACACTCGTGGAAACACCACTGTTCATAGCCACCTGGACAGGGACTCACTACTGGAAACATCACTGTTCATAGACACCGGGACAGGAGACGCACTAGTGGAAACACAACTGTTCATAGACTCCGGGACAGGGGACTCACTACAGGAAACACCACTGTTCATAGACACCGGGACAGGGGAATCACTGCTGGAAACACCACTGTTATAGACACCGAGACAGGGGACTCACTACTGGAAACACGACTGTTCATAATCACTGGGAAAGGGGGCTCACTACTGGAAACACCACTGTTCATAGACACCGGGACATGGGACTCACTACTGGAAACACCAATGTTCCTAGACACCGGGACAGGGGATTCACTACTGGATGCACCATTGTTCATGGACACCGGGAGAGGGGACTCACTCCTGGAAGCACCACTGTTCATAGACACCGGGACATGGGACTCACTATCGGAAACAGAATTGTTCACATACACCGGGACAGGGGACCCACAAATGGAAATACCACTGTTTATAGACACCGGAAAGGGGACTCACGACTGGAAAGTCCACTGTTCATAGAGACCGGGATAGGGGACCCACTAATGGAAACACCACTGTTCATAGACACCGGGAAAGGGGACTCACTACGGGAAACAGCACTGTTCATAGACACCGGGACAGGGGACTCACTATTGGAAACACCACTGTTCATAGACACCAGTAGAGGGGACACACTACCGGAAACACCACTGTGTATAGACACAGGGACAGGGGAATCACTACTGGAAACACCACTGTTCATAGACACCGGGACAGGGGACTCACCACTGGAAACACGACTGTTCATAATCTCTGGGCCAGGGGGCTCCCGATTGGAAACACCACTGTTCATAGACAGCGGGACAGGGGACTCATTACTGGAAACACTACTGTTCATAGACCCCGGGAAAGGTGACACTCTCGTGGAAGCACCGCTGTTCATAAACACCGGGACAGGGGACTCACTACTGGATACACCACTGTTCATAGACACTGGGACAGGAGACACACTAATGGTAACACCACTGTTCATAGACACTGGGACAGGGGACTCACTACTGGAAACACAGCTGTTAATAGGCACAGGGACAGGGGACTCACTACTGGAAACACCACTGTTCACAGACACCGGGACAGGGGACTCACGATTGGAAACACGTCTGTTCATAATCACTGGGACAGGGGGCTCACTACTGGAAACACCACTGTTCATTGACACCGGGACAGGGGACTCACTACTGGAAACACGACGGTTCATAATCACTGTGACAGGGGGATCACTACTGGAAACACCACTGTTCATAGACACCGGGACAGGGAATCACAACTGGAAAAACCACTGTTCATAGGCACAGGGACAGGGGACTCACTACTGGAAACACCACTGTTCATGGACACCGGGACAAGGGATTCACTACCGGAAACACCACTGTGTATAGACACTGGGACAGGGGACTCACTAATGGAAACACCACTGTTCATAGACACCGGGACAGGGGGCTCACTACTGGAAACACCACTGTTCATAGACCCCGGGACAGGAGACACACTAGTGGAAGCACCGCTGTTCATAGGCACTGGGACAGGGGACTCACTACTGGGTACACCACTGTTCATAGACACCAGGACAGGAGACACACTAGTGGTAACACCACTGATCTTAGACACAGCGACAGGGGACTCACTACTGGAAACCCCACTGTTAATAGGCACAGGGACAGGGGACTCACTACTGGAAACACCACTGTTCATAGACACCGGGACAAGGGATTCACTACCGGAAACACCACTGTTCATAGACACAGGGACAGTGGACTCACTACTGGAAACACCACTGTTCATAGACACTGGGACAGGGGACTCACGACTGGAAACACGTCTGCTCATAATCACTGGGACAGGGGGCTCACTACTGGAAACACCACTGTTCATAGACAGCGGGACAGGAGGCACACTAGTGGCAACACCACTGTTCATAAACTCTGGGACACGGACTCACTACTGGAAACACCACTGTTCATGGACACCGGGACAGGAGACGCACTAGTGGAAACACGACTGTTCAGAGACACCGGGACAGGTGACTCACTACTGGAAACGCCACTGTTCATAGACACCGGGACAGGTGAATCACTGCTGGAAACACCACTGTTATAGACACCGGGACAAGGGACTCACTACTGGAAACTCAAATGTTCATAGACACCGGGACAGGGGACTCACTACTGGAAACACGGCTGTTCATAATCTCTGGGACAGGGGGCTCACTACTGGAAAGACCACTGTTCATAGACAACGCGACAGGGGACTCACTATTGGAAACACCATTGTTCCTTGACACTGGGACAGGGGATTCACTACTGGATGCACCAATGTTCATGGGCACCGGGAGAGGGGACTCACTACTGGAAGCACCACTGTTCATAGACACCGGGACATGGGACTCACTACCGGAAACAGCACTGTTCACATACACCGGGACAGGGGACCCACTAATGGAAAAAGCACTGTTTATAGACACCGGAAAGCGGACTCACGACTGGAAAGTCCACTGTTCATAGTGACCGGGATAGGGGACCCACTAATGGAAACACCACTGTTCATAGACACCGGGAAAGGGGGCTCACTACGGGAAACACCACTGTTCATAGACACCGGGACAGGGGACTCACTATTGGAAACACCACTGTTCATAGACACCGGGAGAGGGGACACACTACCGGAAACACCACTGTGTATAGACACTGGGACAGGGGACTAACTACTGCAAACACCACTGTTCATAGACACCGGGACAGGGGACCCACCACTGGAAACACGACTGGTCATAATATCTGGGCCAGGGGGCTCACGACTGGAAACACCGCTGTTCATAGACACCGGGACAGGGGACTCACTACTGGAAACACCGCTGTTAATAGACACAGGGACAGGGGACTCACTACTGGAAACACCACTGTACATAGACACCGGGACAGGGGATTCACGACTGGAAACACGTCTGTTCATAATCACTGGGACAGGGGGCTGACTACTGGAAACACCACTGTTCATAGACACCGGGACAGGAGACACACTAGTGGAAACACCACTGTTCATAGACACCGGGACAGGGACTCACTACTGGAAACACGACTGTTCCTAGACACCGGGACAGGAGACACACTAGTGGAAACATGACTGTAATAGACACCGGGACAGGGGACTCACGACTGGAAACACCACTGTTCATAGACACCGGGACAGGGGGATCACTGCTGGAAACACCACTGTTCATACACACCGGGACAGGGGACTCACGACTGGAAACTCCAATGTTCATAGACACCGGGACAGGGAATCACAACTGGAAACACCACTGGTCATAGGCAAAGGGACAGTGGACTCACTATTGGAAACACCACTGTTCATAGACACCGGGACAAGAGATTCACTACCGGAAACACCACTGTTCATAGACACTGGGACAGGGGAATCACTACTGTATAAACGACTGTTCATAATCACTGGGACAGGGGGCTCACTAATGGAAACAGCACTGTTCTTAGACACCGGGACAGGGGTCTCAATACTGGAAACACCAATGTTCATAGACACCGGGACAGGGGATTCACTACTGCATGCACCAATGTTCATGGACACCGGGAGAGGGGACTCACTACTGGAAGCACCATTGTTCATAGAGACCGGGATAGGGGACTCACTAATGGAAACACCACTGTTCATAGACACCGGGAAAGGGGACTCACTACGGGAAACACCACTGTTCATAGACACCGGGACAGGGGATTCACTATTGGAAACACCACTGTTCATAGACACCGGGAGAGAGGACACACTACTGGAAACTCCACTGTTCATAGACACCGGGACAGAGGACTCACTACTGGAAACACCACTGTTCATAGACACTGGGACAGGAGACATACTAGTGGTAACACCACTGTTCATAGACACTGGGACAGGTGACTCACTGCTGGAAACCCCACTGTTCATAGACACCGGGACAGGGGACTCACGACTGGAAACACGTCTGTTTATAATCACTGGAACAGGGGGCTCACTACTGGAAACACCACTGTTCATAGACACCGGGACAGGAGACACACTAGTGGAAACACCACTGTTCATAGACACCGGGACAGTGACTCACTACTGGAAACACGACTGTTCATAGACACCGGGACAGGAGACACACTAGTGGAAACACGACTGTTCATAGACACCAGGACAGGGGACTCACTATTGGAAACACCACTGTTCATAGACACCGGGACAGGGGAATCACTGCTGGAAACACCACTGTTCATAGACACCGGTACAGGGGACTCACTACTGGAACCTCCAATGTTCATAGACACCGGGACAGGGAATCACAACTGGAAACACCACTGATCATAGGCACAGGGACAGTGGACTCACTACTGGAAACACCACTGTTCATAGACACCGGGATAGGGGACTCACTAATGGAAACACCACTGTTCATAGACACCGGGAAAGGGAACTCACTACGGGAAACACCACTGTTCATAGTCACCGGGACAGGGGACTCACTATTGGAAACACAACTGTTCATAGACACCGGGAGAGGGGAATCACTGCTGGAAACACCACTGTTCATAGACACCGGGAGAGAGGACACACTACTGGAAACTCCACTGTTCATAGACACCGGGACAGAGGACTCACTACTGGAAACACCACTGTTCATAGACACTGGGACAGGAGACATACTAGTGGTAACACCACTGTTCATAGACACTGGGACAGGTGACTCACTGCTGGAAACCCCACTGTTCATAGACACCGGGACAGGGGACTCACGACTGGAAACACGTCTGTTTATAATCACTGGAACAGGGGGCTCACTACTGGAAACACCACTGTTCATAGACACCGGGACAGGAGACACACTAGTGGAAACACCACTGTTCATAGACACCGGGACAGTGACTCACTACTGGAAACACGACTGTTCATAGACACCGGGACAGGAGACACACTAGTGGAAACACGACTGTTCATAGACACCAGGACAGGGGACTCACTATTGGAAACACCACTGTTCATAGACACCGGGACAGGGGAATCACTGCTGGAAACACCACTGTTCATAGACACCGGTACAGGGGACTCACTACTGGAACCTCCAATGTTCATAGACACCGGGACAGGGAATCACAACTGGAAACACCACTGATCATAGGCACAGGGACAGTGGACTCACTACTGGAAACACCACTGTTCATAGACACCGGGATAGGGGACTCACTAATGGAAACACCACTGTTCATAGACACCGGGAAAGGGAACTCACTACGGGAAACACCACTGTTCATAGTCACCGGGACAGGGGACTCACTATTGGAAACACAACTGTTCATAGACACCGGGAGAGGGGAATCACTGCTGGAAACACCACTGTTCATAGACACCGGGACAGGGGACTCACTACTGGAAACACCACTGTTCATAGACCCCGGGACAGGAGACACACTAGTGGAAGCATCGCTGTTCATAGACACTGGGACAGGGGACTCACTACTGGATACACCACTGTTCATAGACACCAGGACAGGAGACACACTAGTGGTAACTCCACTGTTCATAGACACTGGGACAGGGGACTCACCACTGGAAACCCCACTGTTAATAGGCACAGGGACAGGGGACTCACTACTTGAAACACCACTGTTCATAGACACCGGGACAGGGGACTCACGACTGGAAACACATCTGTTCATAATCACTGGGGCAGGGGGCTCACTACTGGAAACACCACTGTTCATAGACACCGGGACAGGAGACACACTAGTGGAAACACCACTGTTCATAGACACCGGGACAGGGACTCACTACTGGAAACACGACTGCTCATAGACACCGGGACAGGAGACACACGAGTGGAAACACGACTGTTCATAGACACCAGGACAGGGGACTCACTACTGGAAACACCACTGTTCATAGACACCGGGACAGGGGAATCACTGCTGGAAACAGCACTGTTCATAGACACCGGGACAGGGGACTCACTGCTGGAAACTCCAATGTTCATAGACACCGGGACAGGGAATCACAACTGGAAACACCACTGATCATAGGCACAGGGACAGTGGACTCACTACTGGAAACACCACTGTTCATAGACACCGGGATAGGGGAGTCACTAATGGAAACACCACTGTTCATAGACACCGGGAAAGGGAACTCACTACGGGAAACACCACTGTTCATAGTCACCGGGACAGGGGACTCACTATTGGAAACACCACTGTTCATAGACACCGGGAGAGGGGAATCACTGCTGGAAACACCACTGTTCATAGACACCGGGACAGGGGACTCACTACTGGAAACACCACTGTTCATAGACCCCGGGACAGGAGACACACTAGTGGAAGCACCGCTGTTGATAGACACTGGGACAGGGGACTCACTACTGGATACACCACTGTTCATAGACACCAGGACAGGAGACACACTCGTGGTAACTCCACTATTCATAGACACTGGGAGAGGGGACTCACTGCTGGAAACCCCACTGTTAATAGGCACTGGGACAGGGGGCTCACTACTGGAAATACCACTGTTCATAGACACCGGGAAAGGGGACTCACTACTGGTAACACCAATGTTCCTAGACACTGGGACAGGGGATTCACTACTGGATGCACCAATGTTCATGGACACTGGGAGAGGGGACTCACTACTGGAAGCACCACTGTTCATAGACACCGGGACATGGGACTCACTACCGGAAACAGCACTGTTCACATACACCGGGACAGGGGACCCACTAATGGAAATACCACTGTTTATAGACACCGGAAAGGGGACTCACGACTGGAAAGTCCACTGTTCAGAGAGACCGGGATAGGGGACCCACTAATGGAAACACCACTGTTCATAGACACCGGGAAAGGGGGCTCACTACGGGAAACACCACTTTTCATAGACACCGGGAGAGGGGACACACTACCGGATACACCACTGTGTATAGACACTGTGACAGGGGACTCACTACTGGAAACACCACTGTTCATAGACACCGGGACAGGGGACCCACCACTGGAAACACGACTGGTCATAATGTCTTTGCCAGGGGGCTCACGACTGGAAACACCGCTGTTCATAGACACCGGGACAGGGGACTCACTACTGGATACACCACTGTTCATAGACACTGGGACAGGAGACACACTAGTGGTAACACCACTGTTCATAGACACTGGGACAGGGGAGTCACTACTGGAAACACCGCTGTTAATAGGCACAGGTACAGGGGACTCACTACTGGAAACACCACTGTTCATAGACACCGGGACAGGGGACTCACGACTGGAAACACGTCTGTTCATAATCACTGGGACAGGGGGCTCACTACTGGAAACACCACTGTTCATAGACACCGGGACAGGAGACACACTAGTGGAAACACCACTGATCATAGACACCGGGGCAGGGACTCATTACTGGAAACACGACTGTTCATAGACACCGGGACAGGAGACACACTAGTGGAAACACGACTGTTCATAGACACCGGGACAGGGGACTCACTGCTGGAAACACCACTGTTCATAGACACCGGGACAGGGGGATCACTGCTGGAAACACCACTGTTCATAGACACCGGGACAGGGGACACACTACTGGAAACTCCAATGTTCATAGACACCGGGACAGGGAATCACAACTGGAAACACCACTGATCATAGGCAAAGGGACAGTGGACTCACTACTGGAAACACCACTGTTCATAGACACCGGGACAAGAGATTCACTACCGGAAATACCACTGTTCATAGACACTGGGACAGGGGACTCACTACTGGAAACACGACTGATCATAATCACTGGGACACGGGGCTCACTACTGGAAACAGCACTGTTCTTAGACACCGGGGCAGGGGTCTCACTACTGGAAACACCAATGTTCATAGACACCGGGACAGGGGATTCACGACTGCATGCACCAATGTTCATGGACGCCGGGAGAGGGGACTCACTACTGGAAGCACCACTGTTCATAGAGACCGGGATAGGGGACTCAGTAATGGAAACACCACTGTTCATAGACACCGGGAAAGGGGACTCACTACGGGAAACACCACTGTTCATAGACACCGGGACAGGGGACTCACTATTGGAAACACCACTGTTCATAGACACCGGGAGAGGGGACACACTACTGGAAACTGCACTGTTCATAGACACCGGGACAGGGGACTCACTACTGGAAACACCACTGTTCATAGACACTGGGAAAGGAGACACACTAGTGGTAACACCACTGTTCATTGGCACTGGGACAGGGGACTTACGACTGGAAATACCGCTGTTAATAGGCACAGGGACAGGGGACCCTCTACTGGAAACACCACTGTTCATAGACACCGGGACAGGGGACTCACGACTGGAAACACGTCTGTTCATAATCACTGGGACAGGGGGCTCGCTACTGGAATCACCACTGTTCATAGACACCGGGACAGGAGACACACTAGTGGAAACACCACTGTTCATGGACACCGGGACAGGGACTCACTACTGGAAACACGACTGTTCATAGACACCGGGACAGGGGACTCACTACTGGAAACAACACTGTTCATAGACACCGGGACAGGGGAATCACTGCTGGAAACACCACTGTTCATAGACACCGGGACAGGGGACACACTACTGGAAACTCCAATGTTCATAGACACCGGGACAGGGAATCACAACTGGAAACACCACTGATCATAGGCACAGGGACAGTGGACTCACTACTGGAAACACCACTGTTAATAGACACCGGGAGAGGGGACACACTACTGGAAACACCACTGTTCATAGACACCGGGACAGAGGACTCACTACTGGAAACACCACTGTTCATAGACACCGGGACAGGGGACTCACTACTGGAAACACCACTGTTCATAGACACCGGGACAGGGGACTCACAACAGCAAAAAACAATGTTCATAGACACCGGGACAGGGCACTCACTACTGGAAACACGACTGTTAAAAGACACCGGGACAGGGGACTCACTATTGGAAACGCCACTGTTCAAAGACACTGGGACAGTGGACTCACTACGGGAAACACCAGTGTTCATAGACACCGGGACAGGGGACTCACGAGTGGAATCACCACTGTTCATAGAAACCGGGACAGAGGACTCCCTACTGGAAACACCACTGTTCATAGACACCGGGACAGGGGACTCACTGCTGGATACACCACTGTTCATACACACCAGGATAGGGGACTCACTACTGGAAACACCACTGTTCATAGACACCAGGACAGGGGACTCACTACTGGAAACACCACTGTTCATAGACACCAGGACAGGGGACTCACTACTGGAAACACCACTGTTCATAGACACCGGGACAGGAGAAACAGTAGTGGAAACACCACTGTTCATAGTAACTGGGACAGGGGACTCACTGCTGGAAACACCACTGTTCATAGACACCGGGACAGGGGACTCAATACTGGAAGCACCACTGTTCATAGACACCGGGACATGGGACTCACGACTGGAAACACCACTGTTCATAGACACCGGGACAGGGGACCTACTACTGGAAACAGCACTGTTTAAAGACACTGGGAGTGTGGACTCATGATTGGAAAGTCCACTGTTCATAGAGACCTGGACTGGGGACTCACTAATGGAAACACCACTGTTCATAGACACCGGGAAAGGGGACTCACTACGGGAAACACCACTGTTCATAGACACCGGGACAGGGGACTCACTATTGGAAACACCACTCTTCATAGACACCGGGAGAGGGGACACACTACCGGAAACACCACTGTGTATAGACACTGGGACAGGGGACTCACTACTGGAAACACCACTGTTCATAGACACCGGGACAGGGGACTCGCTACTGGAAACACCAATGTTCATAGTCACCGGGACAGAGGACTCACTACTGGAAACACCAGTGTTCATAGACACCGGGAAAGGGGACTCACTATTGGAAGCACCACTATTCATAGACACCGGGACATGGGACTCACTACTGGAAACACAACTCTTCATAGACAGTGGGACAGCGGACACATTGCTGGAAGCACCACATTTTAAAGACAACGGGATAGGGGATTCACTACTGGAAAGCCCACTGTCCATAGACACTGGGACAGGGGATTCACTATGGAAACTCCACTGTTCATTGACACCGGGACAGGGGACTCACTACTGGAAACACCACTGTTCATAGACACCGGGACAGGGGACTCACTACTGGAAACACCACTGTTCATAGACACCGTGACAGGGGACTCACTACTGGAATCACCATTGTTCATAGACACCGGGACAGGGGAATCACTGCTGTAAACACCATTGTTCACAGACACCGGGACGGGGGACTCATAACTGGAAACATCACTGTTCATAGTCACCGGGACAGTGGAATCACTGCTGGAAACACCACTGTTCATAGTCACCGGGACAGTGGAATCACTGCTGGAAACACCACTGTTCATAGACACCGGGACAGGAGACACACTACTGGAAACACCATTGTTCATAGGCACAGGGACAGGGGACTCACTACTGGAAACACCACTGTTCATAGATTCCGGGACAAGGGATACACTACCGGAAACACCACTGTTCATAGACACTGGGGCAGGGGACTCACTACTGGAAACACGACTGTTCATAATCACTGGGACAGGGGGCTCACTGCTGGAAACACCACTGTTCATAGACACCGGGACAGGGACTCACTACTGGAAACACCACTCTTCATAGACACCGGGACGGGGGAATCACTGCTGGAAACACCACTGTTCATAGACAGCGGGACAGGGGACTCACTGCTGGAAACACCAATGTTCATAGGCACAGGGACAGTGGACTCACTACTGGAAACACCACTGTTCATAGACACTGGAACAGGGGGCTCATGACTGGAAACACGACTGTTCATAGACACTGGGACAGGGAACACACTACCGGAAACACCAATGTTCATAGACACCGGGACAGGGGACACACTACTGGAAGCACCACTGTTCATGGACACCGGGACAGGGGACTCACTACTGGAAGCACCACTGTTCATAGACACCGGACATGGGAATCACCACTGGAAACAGCACTGTTCACAGACACCGGGACAGCGGACCCACTAATGGAAACACCACTGTTTAAAGACACCGGAAAGGGGACTCACGACTGGAAAGTCCACTGTTCATAGTGACCAGGATAGGGGACTCACTAATGGAAACACCACTCTCATAGACACCGGGAAAGGGGACTCACTATTGGAAACACCACTGTTCATAGACACCGGGACAGGGGACTCACTATTTGAAACACCACTGTTCATAGACACAGGGACAGTGGACTCACTACTGGAAGCACCACTGTTCATAGACACCAGGCAGGGGACTCACTACTGGAAACAACACTGTTCATTCACACCAGGATCGGGGACTCACAACTGGAAACACCACTGTTCGTAATCACCAGGACAGGGGACTCACTACTGGAAACACCACTGTTCATAGACACCGGGACAGGGGACTCACAACTGGAAACAACAATGTTCATAGACACCGGGACAGGGGACTCACTACTGGAAACGCCACTGTTCAAAGACACTGGGACAGGGGACTCACTACGGGAAAGTCCACTGTTCATACACACTGCGACAGGGGAATCACTACTGGAAACACCACTCTTCATAGTCACCGGGAGAGAGGACTCACTGCTGGCAACACCAGTGTTCATAGACACCGGGACAGGGAACCCACTGCTGGAAACACCAATGTTCATGGACACAGGGGCAGGGGACTCACTACTGTAAACACCACTGTTCATACATACCGGGAAAGGGGACTCACTACTGGAAGCACCACTGTTCATAGAGACAAGGACATGGGACTCACTTCTGGAATCGCAACTGTTCTTAGACACCGGGACAGGGGTCACAATACTGGAAACACCACTGTTTAAAGACACCGGGAGAGGGGACACACGACTGGAAACCCCACTGTCCATAGATACTGGGATAGGGAAGTCACTGCTGGAAACACCAATGTTCATAGACACCGTGACAGAGGACTAACTACTGGAAACACCACTGTTCATAGACACCGGGACTGGGTACTCACTACTGGAAAAACCACTGTTCATAGACACCAGGACAGGGACTCCCTACTGGAAACACCACTGTTCATAGACACTGGGAGAGGGGACTCACTACTGGTAACACCAATGTTCATAGAAACCGGGACAGAGGACTCACTACTGGAAACACCACTGTTCATAGACACCGGGAGAGGGGACTCACGACTGGAAACACCAATGTTCATAGACACCAGGACAGGGGACTCACAACTGCAAACAACAATGTTCATAGACAC
This sequence comes from Somniosus microcephalus, assembly GCF_052327205.1. Classification (NCBI taxonomy): domain Eukaryota; kingdom Metazoa; phylum Chordata; class Chondrichthyes; order Squaliformes; family Somniosidae; genus Somniosus; species Somniosus microcephalus. The sequence continues at coordinate 58,200,396 of NW_028225179.1, forward strand.
CGGGACAGGGGACTCACTATTGGAAACCCGACAGTCCATAGACACTGGGACAGGGGAGTCACTACTGGAAACACCATTTTTCATAGACACCGGGACAGAGGACTCACTACTGGAAACACGACTGTTCAAAGACACCGGGACAGGGGACTCACAACTGGAAACAACAATGTTGATAGACACTGGGACAGGGGACTCACTACTGGAAACACCACTGTTCAAAGACACCGGGACAGGGGACTCACTATGGGAAAGTCCACTGTTCATAGACACCAGGCCAGGGGGCTCACTACTGGAAACACCACTGTTCATAGTCACCAGGAGAGAGGACTCACTACTGGAAACACAAGTCTTCATAGACACCGGGACAGGAAACCCACTGCTCGAAATACCACTATTCATGGACACCCGGACAGGGGACTCACTACTATAAACAGCACTCTTCATAAACACCGGTAAAGGGGACTCACTACTGGAAGCACCACTGTTCATAGACACCGGGATATGGGACTCACTACTGGAAACACAACTCTTCATAGACAGCGGGAAAGGGGACACACTACTGGAAACACCACTGTTTAAAGACACCGGGAGAGGGGACTGGCGAATGGAAAGTCCACTGTTCATAGAGACCGGGATAGGGGACCCACTACTGGAAACCCCACTGCCCATAGACATTGGGACAGTGGATTCACTACAGGAAACACCACTGTTCATAGACACCAAGACAGGGGACTCACTACTGGAATCACCATTGTTCATAGACTCCGGGACAGGGGAATCACTACTGGATACACCACTGTTCATATTCACCGGGACAGGGGACTCGCTGCTGGAAACACCACTGTTCATAGACCCCGGGACAGGAGACACACCAGTGGAAACACCGCTATTCATAGACACCGGGACAGGGGACTCACTACTGGAAACACCACTGTTCATTGACACTGGGACATGGGACTCACTACTGGAAACACCACTGTTCATAGACACCGGGACAGGGGACATACTACTGGAAAGACGACTGTTTAAAGACACCGGGAGAGTGGACTCATGACTGGAAAGTCCACTGTTCATAGAGACCGGGATAGGGGACTCACTACTGGAAACACAACTGTTCATAGACAACGGGACAGGGGACTCACTACTGGAAACACCACTGTTCATAGACACCGGGAGAGGGGAATCACTACTGGAAACACCACTGTTCATAGAGACCGGTACAGAGGACTCACTAATGGAAACACCACTGTTCATAGACACCGGGACAGTGGACTCACTACTGGAAACTCCACTGTTCATACACAACAGGATAGGGGACAAACTACTGGAAACACCACTGTTCATAATCACAGGGACAGGGGACTCACTACTGGGAACACGACTGTTCAATGACACCGGGACAGGGGACTCACAACTGGAAACAACAATGTTCAAAGACACCGGGACAGGGGACTCACTACGGGAAAGTCCACTGTTCATAGACACCAGGCCAGGGGTCTCACTACTGGAAACACCACTGTTCATAGTCACCAGGAGAGAGGACTCACTACTGGAAACACAAGTCTTCATAGACACCGGGACAGGAAACCCACTGCTGGAAACACTACTGTTCGTGGACACCGGGGCAGGGGACTCACTACTATAAACAGCACTCTTCATAAACACCGGGAATGGAGACTCACTACTGGAAGCACCACTGTTCATAGACACCGGGATATGGGACTCACTACTGGAAACACAACTCTTCATAGACAGTGGGAAAGGGGGCACACTACTGGAAACACCACTGTTTAAAGACACCGGGAGAGGGGACTCACGACTGGGAAGTCCACTGTTCATAGAGACCGGGATAGGGGACCCACTACTGGAAAACCCACTGTCCATAGACACTGGGACAGTGGATTCACTACTGGAAACACCACTGTTGATAGACACCGGGACAGGGGACTCACTACTGGAAACACCACTGTTCATAGACACCGGGACAGGGGACTCACTACTGGAAACACGACTGTTCATAATCACTGGGAGAGGGGGCTCATGACTGGAAACACTACTGTTCATAGACACCCGGACAGGGAACTCACTACTGGAAACACCAATGTTCATAGACACCGGGACAGGGGACTCACTACTGGAAGCACCACTGTTCATGGACACCGGGACAGGGGACTCACTACTGGAAGCACCACTGTTTAAAGACACCGGAAAGGGGACTCACGACTGGAAAGTCCACTGTTCATAGTGACCAGGATATTGGACTCACTATTGGAAACACCACTGTTCATAGACACCGGGAAAGGTGACTCACTACTGGAAACACCACTGTTCATAGACACCGGGACAGGGTACTCACTATTGGAAACATCACTGTTCATCGACACCGGGAGAGGGGACACACTACTGGAAACACCACTGTTCATAGACACCGGGACAGAGGACTCACTACTGGAAACACCACTGTTCATAGACACGGGGACAGTGGACTCACTACTGGAAACACCACTGTTAATAGACACCAGGCAGGGGACTCACTACTGGAAACAACACTGTTCATTCACACCAGGTTCGGGGACTCACTACTGGAAACACCACTGTTCATAATCACCAGGACAGGGGACTCACTACTGGAAACACCACTGTTCATAGACACCGGGACAGGGGACTCACAACTGCAAAGAACAATGTTCATAGACACCGGGACAGGGGACTCACTGCTGGAAACACGACTGTTCAACGACACCGGGACAGGGACTCACAACTGGAAACAACAATGTTCATAGACACCGGGACAGGGGACTCACTGCTGGAAACGCCAATGTTCAAAGACACTGGGACAGGGGACTCACTACGGGAAAGTCCACTGTTCATAGACACCGGGCCAGGGGACTCACAACTGGAAACACCACTGTTCATACACACCGCGACAGGGGAATCACTACTGGAAACACCGCTGTTCATAGTCACCAGGACAGTGGACTCACTACTGGGAACACCAGTGTTCATAGACACCGGGACAGGGGACTCACTACTGTAAACACCACTGTTCATACACACCATGAGTCATAGAGTCATAGAGTCATAGAGTTTTACAGCACAGAAAGAGGACATTCGGCCCATCGTGTCTGCACCGCCCATCCCTCCCTGTCCAGTCTAATCCCATTTTCCAGCATTTGGTCCATAGCCTTGTATGCAATGGCATTTCAAGTGCTCATCCAAATGCTTCTTGAATGTTGTGAGGGTTCCTGCCTCTACCATCCTTTCAGGCAGTGAGTTCCAGCTTCCAACCACCCTCTGGGTGAAAAAGTTCCTCCTCAAATCCCCCCTAAATCTCCTGCCCCTTACCCTGAATCTGTGCCCCCTTGTTATTGACCCCCCTACTAAGGGGAAAAGTTCCTCTTTATCTACCCTATCTATGCCCCTCATCATTTTCTACACCTCAATCAGGTCCCCCCTCAGCCTCCTTTGCTCCAAGGAAAACAACCCCAGCCTGTTGAGTCTTTCTTCATAGCTGAGGCGCTCCATCCCATGTAACATCCTGGTGAATCTTCTCTGCACCCTCTCCAAAGCAATCACATCCTTCCTACAGTGAGGCGACCAGAACTGCACACAGTACTCCAGCTGTGGCCTCATCAGCGTTTTGTACAGTTCCATCATAACCTCCCTGCTCTTATATTCTATGCCTCTGCTAATGAAGGCAAGTATCCCATAAGCTTTTTTAACCACCTTATCTACCTGTTCCGCTGCCTTCAGGGATCTATGTACATGTACACCAAGGTCCCTCTGACCCTCTGTACTTCCTAGGGTCCTACCACTCATTGTGTATTCCCTTGCCTTATTTGTCCGTCCAAAATGCATCACCTCGCACTTTTCCGGGTTAAATTCCATTTGCCACTTTTCCACCCATCTGACCAACCCGTTAATATCGTCCTGTAGCCTGAGGCTTTCCTCCTCGCAATTTACCACCCCACCAATTCTCGTGTCATCCGCGAACTTACTGATCATACCCTTTGCATTCTCATCCAAATCATTAATGTAGATAACAAACAGCAAGGGACCCAGCACCGATCCCTGAGGTACCCCACTGGACACAGGCTTCCAATCACAAAAGCAACCTTCGACCATCACCCTCTGCCTCCTGCCACTCAGCCAGTTTAGGATCCAACGCGCCAAGGCCCCCTGAATCCCATGGGCTCTTACCTTCTTGACCAGTCTCCGATGCGGTACCGTGTCAAAAGCTTTACTGAAGTCCGTGTAAACCACATCCACAGCATTTCCCTCATCCACACACCCAGTCACCCCCTCGAAAAATTCAATCAGATTGGTCAGACATGACTTACCCTTGACAAAGCCATGCTGACTATCCCCGATTAATCCTTGCCTCTCCAAGTGGAGACTAATTTTGTCCCTCAGAATTTTTTCCAATAATTTCCCTACCACAGATGTTAGGCTCACTGGCCTGTAATTCCCTGGTTTATCCCTGCTACCCTTCTTGAATAATGGTACTACGTTAGCTGTTCTCCAGTCCTCTGGTACATCCCCTGTGGCCAGAGAGGTTCTGAAAATTTGTGTCAGAGCCCCTGCAATCTCCTCCTTTGCCTCACACAACAGCCTGGGATACATCTCGTCCGGGCCTGGGGATTTATCCACTTTTTGGCCTGCTAAAACCGCTAGTACCTCCTCCCTCTCGATGCTAATATGTTCAAGTATGTCACAGTCCCCTTGCCCGACATCTATGTCTACATCGTCTTTCTCCATAGTGAACACTGAGGCAAAAATGTCATTTAAAACCCCACCTACTTCATCTGGCTCTACACACAGCTTGCCACTTTGGTCCCTAATGGGCCCTACCCTTTCCCTGGTTATCCTCTTGCCCTTAATATACTTATAAAACATCTTCGGATTTTCCTTCATTTTGCTCACCAGTGTTATTTCATGGCCCCTCCTCGCCCTCCTAATTTCCTTTTTAAGTATGCCCCTGCACCTCTTATACTCCTCTAGGGCTTCCACCGTCTTTTGTCTTTTGTAACTGCCAAAAGCCCCCCTTTTTTTCCTAATGCATTTTTGTATATCCTTTGTCATCCAAGGTTCCCTTTGCTTGTTGGTCCCACCCTTGACCTTTACAGGAACATATTGGTGTTGTACTCTCTCTATTTCCCTTCTGAAAGCCTCCCACTGTTTTGATGTGGATTTTCCTATAAGTAGCTGCTCCCAGTCCACTTTTGCCAGATCCTGTCTTATCTTATTAAAATCGGCCTTCCCCCAATTTAGAACCCTGATTTCCGGGCCGTCTTTGTCTTTTTCCATGACCACCTTAAATCTCACCGAATTGTGGTCACTATCGCCAAAATGCTCTCCTGCAGACACTTCCACCACCTGCCCGGCTACATTCCCTAGAATTAGGTCCAGTACCGCCCCCTCTCTTGTAGGACTTTCTACATGTTGGCTCAAAAAGCTTTCCTGGATGCACTTTAAGAATTCTGCTCCCTCCAAGCCTTTCACACTCTGACTATCCCAATTTATATTGGGGAAGTTGAAATCCCCCACTATTACTACCCTATTATTTTCACACTTTTCTGATATCTGCCTGCATATCTGTTCCTCTATCTCCCCCTGACTGTTTGGGGGCCTATAGTACACTCCCAGCAAGGTGCTTGACCCCTTTTTGTTTTTAAGTTCTACCCATATGGCCTCATTAGGGGAACCCGCTAATATAACATCCCTCCTTACAGCAGTAATAGACTCCTTAATTAATATTGCAACACCCCCTCCCCTTTTACACCCCCCTCTGTCTCGCCTGAAGATTCTATACCCCGGAATATTTAGCTGCCAGTCCTGACCCTCCCTCAACCATGTCTCCGTGATAGCAACAATATCGTACTCCCATGTGTTCAACAACAACTTCAGTTCACCCACCTTATTTGCAAGACTCCTTGCATTATAATAAATGCCTTCCAGCCCTGCCATATTCCCTTTTGCCTTCACATCTTTGCTCTGCCTTCCCTGCTGACTTGTTTTTTCCTCATTATTTGGCTGTACATCACCCCCTACTATAGCTCCACTCTGTATCCCATCCCCCTGCCGAATTAGTTTAAAACCCCCCCAGCAGCGCTAGCAAACCTCCCCGCAAGGATATTGGTTCCCCTCTGGTTCAGGTGTAAACCGTCCGACTTGTACAAGTCCCACCTGTCCCAGAAGCAGACCCAGTGATCCAGGAAACTAAAGCCCTCCCTCCTGCACCATCCCTTTAGCCACGCATTCATCTGTTCTATCCTCCTGTTCCTATACTCACTAGCACGTGGCACCGGGAGTAATCCAGAGATTACAACCTTCGAGGTCCTGCTCCTTAATCTTGCCCCTAGCTCCCTAAATTCTTGCTGCAGGACCTCATCCCTCTTTTTTCCTATGTCGTTGGTACCAATGTGGACCACGACCTCTGGCTGTTCACCCTCCCCCTCCAGAATGCCCTGCAGCCGCTCAGTGACATCCTTGACCCTGGCACCAGGGAGGCAACAAACCATCCTGGATTCACGTCTACGGCCACAGAAACGCCTATCTGTTCCCCTTACTATAGAATCCCCTACGACTATTGCTCTTCCACTCTTTTTCCTCCCCTCCTGGGCAGCAGGAGCGCCCCCAGTGCCAGGAAGCTGGCTGCTGCTGCCTTCCCCTGGTGAGTCATTCCCCCCAACAGTATCCAAAACGGTATACTTGTTTGAGAGGGGAATGGTCACAGGGGTTTTCTGCACTACCTGCCTACTTCTATTGCTCCGCCTGGTGGTCACCCATTTCCTTTCTTCCTGTACAGCCCTTCCCTGCGGTGTGACCAACTCACGAAACGTGCTATCCACGAACTTCTCAGCCTCGTGAATGCTCCACAACCCATCCACCCGCAGCTCCAGCTCTTCAATGCGGTCTGCTAATAGCTGCAGATGGATGCATTTCCCGCACACGTAGTCACCAGGGGCAGTGTCCCTGAATTCCCACATGGAGCAGGAGGAGCACATCACGGGGCTGGGCTCTCCCGGCATGACTTTCCCCTTAATTTATTTAAATTAATTTACTATCACCAATTGAAGATATCTCTAAGGCTCTTGTATAGTCTACCAACAGTACCTGCTACACCAGAAAAGACCTAGTAATGATAAACGACAGAGGTAAAGTTTAAAAAAGAGAAATACTCACCAACCAATCACTTACCTGCTCCCTAGTGACGTCACACACTGCCTATTTTTTACCTCTCTCCCCGCTGCGGAGTTGGTAAGCCTCGCTGGGCGTGTGTTTTTATACCCGGCTGCTCCTCCTCTGCTCCCGCTGCTCCGAGTGCGCTCGGGCCTCACTGGTCGTGGGTTTTTATACCCAGCTGCTCCTCCTCTGCTCCCGCTGCTCTGAGTGCTCTCGGGACTCGCTGGTCGTGGGTTTTTATACCCGGCTGCTCCTCCTCTGCTCCCGCTGCTCTGAGTGCTCTCGGGCCTCGCTGGTCGTGGTTTTTTATACCCGGCTGCTCCTCCTCTGCTCCCGCTGCTCCGAGTGCTCTCGGGCCTCGCTGGTCGTGGGTTTTTATACCCGGCTGCTCCTCCTCTGCTCCCGCTGCTCTGAGTGCTCTCGGGGCTCGCTGGTCGTGGGTTTTTATACCCGGCTGCTCCTCCTCTGCTCCCGCTGCTCCGAGTGCTCTCGGGCCTCGCTGGTCGTGGGTTTTTATACCCGGCTGCTCCTCCTGTGCTCCCACTGCTCCGAGTGCTCTCGGGCCTCGCTGGTCGTGGGTTTTTATACCCGGCTGCACCTCCTCTGCTCCCGCTGCTCCGAGTGCTCTCGGGCCTCGCTGGTCGTGGGTTTTTATACCCGGCTGCTCCTCCTCTGCTCCCGCTGCTCCGAGTGCTCTCGGGCCTTGCTGGTCGTGGGTTTTTATACCCGGCTGCTCCTCCTCTGCTCCCGCTGCTCCGAGGGAAAGGGGACTCACTACTGGAAGCACCACTGTTCATAGAGACAAGGACATGGGACTCACTACTGGAAACACAACTGTTCATCGACACCGGGACAGTGGTCACACTACTGGAAACACCACTGTCTAAAGACACCGGGAGAGGGGACTCACGACTGGAAACCCCACTGTCCATAGACACTGGGACAGGGGAGTCACTACTGGAAACACCAATGTTCATAGACACCAGGGCAGGGACTCCATACTGGAAACACCACTGTTCATAGACACTGGGAGAGGGGACTCACTACTGGTAACACCAATGTTCATAGAAACCGGGACAGAGGACTCACTACTGGAAACACCACTGTTCATAGACATCGAGACAGGGGACTCACAACTGGAAACACCAATGTTCATAGACACCAGCACAGGGGACTCACAACTGCAAACAACAATGTTCATAGACACCGGGACAGGGGACTCACTACTGGAAACCCCACAGTCCATAGACACCAGGACAGGGGACTCACTATTGGAAACACCACTGTTCATAGACACCGGGACAGGGGACTCACTACTGGAAACACCACTGTTAATACACAACAGGATAGGGGACGCACTACTGGAAACACCACTGTTCATAATCACCGGGACAGGGGACTCAATACTGGAAACACCACTGTTCATAGACACAAGGAAAGGGAACTCACACCTGCAAACAGCAATGTTCATAGACACCGGGACAGTGGACTCACTACTGGAAACACGACTGTTCAAAGACACCGGGACAGGGGACTCACAACTGGAAACAACAATGTTGATAGACACCGGGTCAGGTGACTCACTATTGGAAACACCACTGTTCAAAGACACCGGGACAGGGGACTCACTACGGGAAAGTCCACTGTTCATAGACACCAGGCCAGGGGGCTCAGTACTGGAAACACCACTGTTCATAGTCACCAGGAGAGAGGACTCACTACTGGAAACACAAGTCTTCAAAGACACCGGGACAGGAAACCCACTGCTCGAAACACCACTATTCATGGACACCGGGACAGGGGACTCACTACTGTAAACAGCACTCTTCATAAACACCGGGAAAGGGGACACACTACTGGAAACACCACTGTTTAAAGACACCGGGAGAGGGGACTCGCGAATGGAAAGTCCACTGTTCATAGAGACCGGGATAGGGGACCCACCACTGGAAACCCCACTGTCCATAGACACTGGGACAGTGGATTCACTACTGGAAACACCACTGTTCATAGACACCGGGACAGGAGACTCACTAATGGAAACAACACTGTTCATAGACACCGGGACAGGGGACTCACTACTGGAATCACCATTGTTCATAGACACCGGGACAGAGGAATCACTATTGGATACACCATTGTTCACAGACACCGGGACAGGGGACTCACTACTGGAAACACCACTGTTCATATTCACCGGGACTGGGGACTCACTGCTGGAAACACCACTGTTCACAGACACCGGGACAGGGGACTCACTACTGGAAACACCACTGTTCATAGACCCCGGGACAGGAGACACACCAGTGGAAACACCACTGTTCATAGACACCGGGACAGGGGACTCACTACTGGAAACACCACTGTTCATAGACACCGGGACATGGCACTCACTACTGGAAACACCACTGTTCATAGACCCCGGGACAGGAGACACACCAGTGGAAACACCACTGTTCATAGACACCGGGACAGGGGACTCACTACTGGAAACACCACTGTTCATTGACACCGGGACATGGGACTCACTACTGGAAACACCACTGTTCATAGACACCGGGACAGGGGAAATACTACTGGAAAGACGACTGTTTAAAGACACCGGGAGAGTGGACTCATGACTGGAAAGTCCACTGTTCATAGAGACCGGGATAGGGGACTCACTACTGGAAACACAACTGTTCATAGACAGCGGGACAGGGGACTCAATACTGGTAACACCACTGTTCATAGACACCGGGACAGCGGACTCACTATTGGAAACAACACTGTTCATAGACACCGGGAGAGAGGACTCACTCGTGGAAACACCACTGTTCATAGAGACCGGTACAGAGGACTCACTACTGGAAACACCACTGTTCATATTCACCGGGACAGGGGACTCACTACTGGAAACACCACTGTTCATAATCACAGGGACAGGGGACTCAATACTGGAAACACCACTGTTCATAGACACCAGGAAAGTGGACTCACAAATGCAAACAACAATGTTCATAGACACCGGGACAGGGGACTCACTACTGGTAACACGACTGTTCAAAGACACCGGGACAGGGGACTCACAACTGGAAACAACAATGTTCAAAGACACCGGGACAGGGGACTCACTACGGGAAAGTCCACTGTTCATAGACACCAGGCCAGTCGTCTCACTACTGGAAAAACCACTGTTCATAGACACCAGGACAGAGGACTCACTACTGGAAACACAAGTTTTTATAGACACTGGGACAGGAAACCCACTGCTGGAAACATTACTGTTCATGGACACCGGGGCAGGGGACTCACTACTATAAACAGCACTCTTCATAAACACCGGGAATGGAGACTCACTACTGGAAGCACCACTGTTCATAGACACCGGGATATGGGACTCACTACTGGAAACAACTCTTCATAGACAGCGGGAAAGGGGGCACACTACTGGAAACACCACTGTTTAAAGACACCGGGAGAGGGGACTCACGACTGGAAAGTCCACTGTTCATAGGGACCGGATAGGGGACCCACTTCCGGAAACCCCACTGTCCACAGACACTGCGAAAGTGGATTCACTACTGGAAACACCACTGTTGATAGACACCGGGACAGGGGACTCACTCCTGGAATCACCATTGTTCATAGACACCGGGACAGGGGAATCACTACTGGATACACCTTTGTTCACAGACACTGGGACAGGGTACTCACGACTGGAAAAACCACTGTTCATATTCACCGGGACAGGGGACTCACTGCTGGAAACACCACTGTTCATAAACACCAGGACAGTGGACTCACAAATGCAAACAACAATGTTCATAGACACCGGGACAGGGGACTCACTACTAGAAACGCCACTGTTCAAAGACACTGGGACAGGGTAATCACTACGGGAAATTCCACTGCTCATAGACACCGGGCCAGGGGACTCACAACTGGAAACACCTCTGTTCATACACACTGCGACAGGGGAATCACTACTGGAAACATCACTGTACATAGTCACCGGGACAGAGAACTCACTATTGGAAACACTAGTGTTCATAGACACCGGGACAGGGAACCCACTGCTGGAAACAGCATGGTTCATGGACACCGGGGCAGGGGACTCACTACTGTAAACACCACTGTTCATACACACCGGGAAAGGGGACTTAGTACTGGAAGCACGACTGTTCATAGAGACAAGGACATGAGACTCACTACTGGAAACACAACTGTTCATAGACATCGGGACACGGGTCACACTACTGGAAACACCACTGTTTAAAGACACCGGGAGAGAGGACTAACTACTTGAAACACCACTGTTCATAGACACCAGGACAGGGACTCACTACCTGAAACACCACTGTTCATAATCACAGGGACAGGGGACTCAATACTCGAAACACCACTGTTCATAGACACCAGGACAGGGGACTCACAACTGCAAACAACAATGTTGATAGACACTGGGACAGGGGACTCACTACTGGAAACACGACTGTTCAAAGGCATCGGGTCAGGGGATTCACTACTGGAAACACCACTGTTCAAAGACACCGGGACAGGGGACTCACTACGGGAATGTCCACTGTTCATAGACACCAGGCCAGGGGGCTCACTGCTGGAAACACCACTGTTCATAGTCACCAGGACAGAGGACTCATTACTGGAAACACAAGTCTTCATAGACACCGGGACAGGAAACCCACTGCTGGAAACACTACTGTTCACGGACACCGGGGCAGGGGACTCACAACTATAAACAGCACTCTTCATAAACACCGGGAATGGAGACTCACTACTGGAAGCACCACTGTTCATTGACACCGGGATATGGGACTCACTACTGGAAACACAACTCTTCATAGACAGCGGGAAAGGGGACACACTACTGGAAACACCACTGTTTAAAGACACCGGGAGAGGGGACTCACGACTGGAAAGCCCACTGTTCATAGAGACCGGGATAGGGGACCCACCACTGGAAACCCCACTGTCCATAGACACTGGGACAGTGGATTCACTACTGGAAACACCACTGTTCATAGACACCGGGACAGGAGACTCACTAATGGAAACACCACTGTTCATAGACACCGGGGACAGTGGATTCACTCCTGGAAACACCACTGTTGATAGACACCGCGACAGGGGACTCACTGCTGGAAACATGACTGTTCATAGACACCGGGACAGGGGACTCACGACTGGAAACATCACTGTTCATATTCACCGGGACAGGGGACTCACTGCTGGAAACACCACTGTTCATAGACACCGGGACAGGGGACTCACAACTGGAAAGACCACTGTTCATAGACACCGGGACAGGAGACAAACTAGTGGAAACACCACTGTTCATAGACACCGGGACAGGGGACTCGCGACTGGAAACATCACTGTTCATATTCACCGGGAGAGGGGACTCACGATTGGAAACATCACTGTTCATATTCACCGGGACAGGGGACTCACTGCTGGAAACAGCACTGTTCATAGACACCGGGACAGGAGACACACTAGTGGAAAGACCACTGTTCATAGACACCGGGACAGGGGAATCACTACTGGAAACACCAGTGTTTATAGACACCGGGACAGGAGACAAACTAGTGGAAATACCACTGTTCATAGACACTGGGACAGGGGACTCACTACTGGAATCACCACTGTACATAGACACCGGGACAGGGGACTCAATACTGGAAGCACCACTGTTCATGGACACAGGGACAGGGGACTCACTACTGGAAGCACCACTGTTCATAGACACCGGGACAGGGGATTCACTACTGGAAACACGACTGTTCAAAGACACTGGGACAGGGGACTCACAACTGGAAACAACAATGTTCATAGACACCGGGTCAGGGGACTCACTACTGGAAACACGACTGTTCTAAGACACCGGGACAGGGGATTCACTACGGGAAACACCACTGTTCATAGGCACCAGGCCAGGGGTCTCGCTCCTGGAAGCACCACTGTTCATAGTCACCAGGACAGAGGACTCACCACTGGAAACACAAGTCTTCATACACACCGGGACACGAAATCCACTGCTGGAAACACTACTGTTCATGGACACCGGGGCAGGGGACTCACTACTATAAACAGCACTCTTCATAAACACCGGGAAAGGGGACTCACTACTGGAAGCACCACTGTTCATAGACACCGGGATATGAGACTCACTACTGGAAACACAATTCTTCACAGACAGTGGGAAAGGGGACACACTACTGGAGACACCACTGTTTAAAGACACCGGGAGAGGGGACTCACGACTGGAAAGTCCACTGTTCATAGAGACCGGGATAGGGGACCCACTACTGGAAACGCCACTGTCCATAGACGCTGGGACGGTGGATTCACCATTGGAAACACCACTGTTCCTAGACACCGGGACAGGTGACTCACTATTGGAAACACCACTGTTCATAGGCACCGGGACAGGGGACTCACTCCTGGAATTACCATTGCTCACATTCACCGGGACAGGGGAATCACTACTGGATACACCTTTGTTCACAGACACCGGGACAGGGGACTCACGACTGGAAACACCACTGTTCATATTCACCGGGACAGGGGACTCACTGCTGGAAACACCACTGTTCATAGACACTGGGACAGGGGACTCACTACTGGAAACACGACTGTTGATAGACCTCGGGACAGGAGACACACTAGTGGAAACACCACTGTTCATAGACACTGGGACAGGGGACTCACAACAGGAAACACCACTGTTCATGGACACCGGGACAGGGGACTCACATTTCACATTTCAAATCGCTTTATTGGCATGATAAGTTACATCTTATGTTGCCAAAGCATCAAAATACATTTATGGTTTAGCACATAAACGCAGTTCTATTCATACAGTGTATAAACAGGTATATCCCTGAGTGTATAAATATACATTCGCATTGTTTATATATATTCTTTTCTTAGTTTACTGGTTGTCCCTCTGTTCATGGCAAGCTGTAACATAGTGTGCCGCCAGTGTTATACAGCTTCTCTCCTCTCCCAGTAGGAATGGGAGTTTTTGGTTGTCATTCAGATTTCTGAAATCAGGGCATATTTGTGAGAATTTTTGGTAGAAATTCTCCCTGATGCCCTGATATTTTCCACAAGCTGTGAGGAAGTGCATCTCTGTCTCCACCACTCCCTGACTGCAGTGAGAGCATATCCTGTCCTCTCTTGGCAGCCTGGTCTGCCTGTGTCTGCCTTTTTCGATCGCTAGGCTATGTTCGCTAAGTCTGTACCTTGTCAAGGTTCTTCTCAGTTTGTTATCCTTTACCATGGTCAGGTAATCAGCTATGTTGTATTGTCTGTTTAGGGCCAAGTAGCAATTGAGTTTGCTTTGGGTTTTTGTTGTTTCTGCCCAATATGTCAGATATTTTTCCTTTTGCTTAGCGACGATTGTGTTGGGTCGAATTTTTTGTGTTACCCTGTCACTGTCCTGGGGCTGGTTATTGTTAGTATTGTTAGTAGTTACTTCACTGAGTCCCAGGACTAGTTGACTGAGGGTATTCTTCTTTATGGTCAGCTCTTGGCATTTCAGGGCGTCGTAGTGATAGCATTGGGGATTGCTCATTTGTAGGTGATTCCAAAATTTGGTGGCTCTTTTTTGGATAGTGATTATTAATGGATATTGGCCTAGTTCCGCCCTGCATGCATTGTTTACTGTTTTCCTTTGAGTCCGGAGGATACTTTTACAGAATTCTGCATGTAGGATCTCAATTGGGTGTTTGTCCCATTTTGCAAATTCTTGTTGAGTTAGCGGTCCCCATACCTCACTGCCATAGAGTGCAATTGGTTCAATTACTGATTTGAAAATTTTGAGCCAAATGCTAATTGGGATTTCTATTTGGATTGATTTTTTGATGGCATAGAAAGCCCTTCTTGCTTTCTCTTTCAGTTCATTCACAGCCAGTTTGAAGTTTCCCGTATAACTGATTTTTAAGCCCAAGTATGTGTAGTTAGTGGTTTGTTCAATTTTGGTTGTTCCTACTGTGAAATTTATTTTGGGTCCCTGATGTTTGGATCTTTGCTGGAACACAAGGACTTTGGTTTTTTGGGGATTTATTGTCAGGGCCCAAGTCTGGCAGTACGACTCCAGCAGGTCCAGGTTTTGCTGTAGCCCCTCTTTAGTAGGTGACAGCAGAACCAGGTCGTCTGCATAGAGGAGGAATTTAACCTTGGATTCATATAGGGTGAGGCCGGGTGCTGTAGATTGTTCAAGTAGTTTTGCCAATCCATTTATGTAAATATTAAAGAGTGTCGGTGAGATTGGCGAGCCCTGCGTCACCCCCCGCCCCTGTGGGAAGTATTTTGTTTGTTTGTCTCCAATTTTAACTGCACATTTGTTGTTTGTATACATTGATTTAATTACATCATATGTTTTCCCTCCTACCCCACTTTCGATAAGTTTCAGGAATAAACCATCATGCCAGATGGAGTCGAAAGCCTTCTGGAAATCTACAAAGCATGCGTAGATTTTGCTTTTGTTATGGTGAACGTGTTTGTCAATTAGGGTCTGTAGGGTGAAGATATGATCGGATGTTCTATAGTTTGGCAGGAATCCAATTTGGCTTTTACTCAAGATATTGTGCTCCTCAAGGAAGTTTATAAGTCTTTTGTTTATGATGCTACAGAATACCTTCCCCAGGTTACTGTTTACACAGATGCCTCGATAGTTGTTTGGGTCGATTTTGTCCCCACTTTTGTATATGGGCGTTATGAGTCCTTTGTTCCAGATATCAGGGAAATAACCGACACTCAGAACCAAGTTGAAGAGTTTTAGGATAGCCAGTTTCATTTTGTTGTCTGTGTGTTTAATCATCTCGTTTAGTATGCCGTCTGTCCCGCAGGCTTTTCCTGGTCGCAGGTCCTTGAGTTTTTCAAGAAGTTCTTTTTCTGTTATTATGGCGTCCAGCGGGTTTTGGTTATCTTTTATGGCCATTTCTAGCTTTTCCAGTTTTTTGCATATTTGGTGTTGCTCTGGTCTTAGTGTGTTTTTCTGGTATAATTTTTCAAAGTGGTTTACCCATGTGTCCCCATTTTGAATGGCCAAATCGTCGTGTTGTTTTTAGTGTAGTGTTTTCAAGTTTTCCCAGAAACAATTGGAATCAATGGATTCCTCCATGGAGCTGAGTGTATTCTTAATATATTGCTGTTTTTTGGTTCTGAGTGTGTTTCTGTATTGTGTTAGTGTCTGACAATAAGTAAGGCGTAGTTCCTCGTTTTCTGGATGTCTGTGTTTTTGGTTTGATATTTTTCTAAGTTTTTTCCTCATGTTATGGCAATCTCGGTCAAACCATTTTTCATAGTTTTTTGTTTTGGGTTTGTTCTTGCGAGCTTTCAAGTTTGCATTTGTTGCCAAATTATCAAAAATATTGTTTAGTTTACTAACTGCCCGGTTTACGCCTTCTTTATTGTGAGTGTATATGTTATCCAGAAAGGTGTCTAAGAGAGCTTGAGTTGATGCATTGCTAATTGTTTTCTGGTATTTTTCCGTGTCGTTTTTGGCCCATCTGTACGATTTTTTGGTGTTGTACAGTTTACTGGGTTGTGTTTCTATGTTGTTTGTTTCTGTCTTTTTGAGGAACATAGTAATTTGACTGTGATCTGACAGTGTTGTTTGTGGTTTGACTGTGAATGCTCTGAAAGAGGATGGGTCAAAGTCTGTAATCATATAGTCTACTGTGCTGCAGCCAAGAGGTGAGCAATAGGTCGATCTTCCTAGGAGGTCTCCTATGAACCTACCATTGACAATGTACAGACCCAGGTTTCGACAGAGCTGTAGTAGCTGTTTTCCGTTGGTATTTGACTGCTTGTCGCAGTTATGCCTGTATGGAAGGGAAGGGATGTCAAAGTGGTTATTCCCGAAAACGTAATTGTTTCCCTGATTATTGGTGAAGTCTGGTTCTTCGCCCGTTCATAGACACCGGGACAGGGGACAGGGGACTCACTACTGGAAACACGACTGTTCAAAGACACCGGGACAGGGGACTCACTACTGGAAACGCCACTGTTCAAAGACACTGGGACAGGGTAATCACTACGGGAAAGTCCACTGCTCATAGACACCGGGCCAGGGGACTCACAACTGGAAACACCACTGTTCATACACACTGCGACAGGGAAATCACTACTGGAAACACCAGTGTTCATAGACACCGGGACAGGGAACCCACTGCTGGAAACACCACTGTTCATGGACACCGGGGCAGGGGACTCACTACTGTAAACACCACTGTTCATACACTCCGGAAAAGGGGACTCACGACTGGAAGCACCACTGTTCATAGAGACAAGGACATGGGACTCACTATTGGAAACACAACTGTTCATAGACACGGGGACAGGGGTCACACTATTGGAAACACCACTGTTTAAAGACACCGGGAGAGGGGACTCACGACTGGAAAACCCACTGTCCATAGACACTGGGACAGGGGAGTAACTACTAGAAAC
This sequence comes from Somniosus microcephalus, assembly GCF_052327205.1. Classification (NCBI taxonomy): domain Eukaryota; kingdom Metazoa; phylum Chordata; class Chondrichthyes; order Squaliformes; family Somniosidae; genus Somniosus; species Somniosus microcephalus. The sequence continues at coordinate 58,218,042 of NW_028225179.1, forward strand.
ACCAATGTTCATAGACACCGGGACAGAGGACGAACTACTTGAAACACCACTGTTCATAGACACCGGGACAGGGGACTCACTACTGGAAACACCACTGTTCATAGACACCAGGACAGGGACTCACTACTGGAAACACCACTGTTCATAATCACAGGGACAGGGGACTCAATACTGGAAACACCACTGTTCATAGACACCAGGACAGGGGACTCACAACTGCAAACAACAATGTTCATAGACACTGGGACAGGGGACTCACTACTGGAAACATGACTGTTCAAAGGCACCGGGACAGGGGACTCACAGCTGGAAACAACAATGTTCATAGACACCGGGTCAGGGGACTCACTACTGGAAACACCACTGTTCAAAGACACCGGGACAGGGGACTCACTACGGGATAGTCTACTGTTCATAGACACCAGGCCAGAGGGCTCACTACAGAAACACCACTGTTCATAGTCACCAGGACAGAGGACTCACCACTGGAAACACATGTCTTCATAGACACCGGGACAGGAAACCCACTGCTGGAAACACTACTGTTCATGGACACCGGGGCAGGGGACTCACTACTATAAACAGCACTCTTCATAAACACCGGGAAAGGGGACTCGCTACTGGAAGAACCACTGTTCATAGACACCGGGATATGGGACTCACTACTGGAAACACAACTCTTCATAGACAGCGGGAAAGGGGACACACTAGTGGAAACACCACTGTTCATAGACACTGGGACAGGGGACTCACTACTGGAAACACCACTGTTTAAAGACACCGGGAGAGGGGACTCACGACTGGAAAGTCCACTGTTCATAGAGACCGGGATAGGGGACCGACTACTGGAATCACCATTGTTCATAGACACCGGCACAGGAGACACACTAGTGGAAACAGCACTGTTCATAGACACCGGGACAGGGGTCACACTACTGGAAACACCACTGTTCATAGACACCGCGACAGGAGACACACTAGTGGAAACACCACTGTTCATAGACACTGGGACAGGGGACTCACTACTGGAAACACCACTGTTCATAGACACCAGGACAGGGGACTCACTACTGGAAGCACCACTGTTCATGGACACCGGGACAGTGGACACTGCTGGAAACATGACAGTTCAAAGACACCGGGGCAGGGGACTAACAACTGGAAACAACAATGTTCATAGACACCGGGACAGGGGAATCACTATTGGAAACACCACTGTTCAAAATCACCGGGACAGAGGACTCACTACTGGAAACACCAGTGTTCATAGACACCGGGACAGAGGACTCACTACTGGAAACACCACTGTTCATAGACACCGGGACAGGGGACTCACTACTGGAAACGCCACTGTTCATACACAACAGGATAGGGGACTCACTACTGGAAACACCATTGTTCATAATTGTAGTGTCCGTATGTAGATAAAGACACTGAAGACAGGATTTGGTTCATAGGTATTTACTAAGCAAGTCTGGGGGGGTTCTAAAGGATATACACAATACTCAGGCTTATATAGCCCAAGTGGCAATTACCGGCATTACGCACACCTGGGGCTCTTAAAGGCACATACACCACAATTGCTCTTAAAGGCACATACACCACAATTCCTCCCCTTCTAGCTAACTAGTACATCATATTTTAAGTAATTACTAATTACATGTTATATGCAAAATAATATACATTGCTGTATTAATTAATTATAAGTTAGTCTCTCAGGAGGCTTCCTGACTCGGTCCGGATAACGCCTCGGGGGTGTAGTAGTTTCTGGTGGTGTAGTAAGTTCTTCTGGCAAGGCTGATTCTGCTTGAAGGCCAGTGTCGGGTTCATTGGGTTCCAGTATCACCGGATCGGAGATAGATATGGGTATCTCTACTTCATCATTAGATGTATAGCGTGGTGGTGTAGGTTGTCCCTTTTCGGATGACTTGATGATTTGTTCAGCATGGCGCCTTATTATGCTTTCTCCAATGTCCACGGTATACATCAGTGGTCCTAGTCGTGTGCAGATAGTTCCAGGCTGCCATTTCTTGGTACGGTAGTCCCGGGCCAAAACCGGTTGGCCTATCTGGTAGGCCCTAGTTGACCTTTCATTCATGCCCTGAAACTGCCGGATCTGCACGTCCCTTCGGATGTTGGGCTTGACCAAATCCAGCCGGCATCTTAGGTTTCTATTGTAGAACATCATGGCGGGAGTTTGGTTTGTAACCATATGTGTTGCATTCCTATATGCAAATAAGAAGTTATCCACCTTGTGCTGAAGTTTTATGTCTTCATTACCCATGGCCTTTATGGCCTTCTTGAAGGTCTGGACAAACCTTTCAGCCAATCCATTGGTGGCGGGATGGTATGGGGCAGACGTGTAGTCCTTTACCCCATTGTTCTTTAAGAACTTTCTGAATTCTTCGAACACAAATTGTGGTCCATTATCAGAACATATCTGTTCCGGCAGCCCATTCCTGGCAAATATGGTCCTTAATACTGTGATGATTTTTTCCGTGGCGGTGGAGGACATCTTTATTACTTCCGGCCACTTGGAGTGTGCATCAACTGTGATTAAGAAGATTGAGTCCATAAATGGACCAGCAAAGTCGATGTGCACCCTTTGCCAGGGAGATGAGGGCCACTCCCATGGATGTAGAGGGGCCTGTGGCGGAGCATTTTGGACCTTCTGGCATCCTCGGCAGCTCTTGGTCATGTCTTCGATGTCTCCATCGATACCTGGCCACCATACAAATGCCCTAGCTAGGTTCTTCATTTTCACTCTACCCAGATGCCCCTCGTGAAGCTCCTTTAGCACTTTATCCTGGAGTTTGGGTGGAATCACCACTCTGGATCCACACATCAAGGTTCCTCGGCACACTGACAGCTGTTCTCTTCTTTGCGAGAATGCTGGCAACAGTGGTTCGCCATGTGCTGGCCATCCCTTCATTGTTAAATCGTAGACCCGTGAGAGTGTAGGGTCATTTCTGGTCTCCCTTTCAATGGCAGAATTTGTCACCGGTAGACATTCCACTATGGTAGAGTGGAATATCTCTATTGGGTCTACTGTAGGTGCCTCTTCTATCATTGGCAACAGCAGGCGCGATAAACCGTCAGCATTCCCATGCTGTTTTGACACTTTGTATTCAATGCTGTATTGGTGTGCCCCTAGAAAAAGGGACCACCTCTGTAGTCTTTGTGCCGTCATAATGGGGACACCTTTTTTAGGGTTGAATATGGAGATGAGGGGTTGATGGTCAGTCAGCAAGGTAAATTTTTGTCCGTGTAGGTGATGGTTGAATTTCTTCACTCCCCATACCAGGCTGAGTGCTTCCCTCTCTATCTGGGAATAGTTACGCTCAGCTGAGTTCAATGAGCGTGACGCAAAAGCTATCGGCCGTTCTGAGCCATCAGGGAATCTATGGGACAATACCGCTCCTATGCCGTAAGGGGATGCATCGCACGCCAGTCTGATTGGTAGTGATGGGTAGTAATGAGCCAAAACTTTCTCGGATGTGATTAAGCCTTTACATTTATGGAAGGCATGTTTACAGTCTTCGTTCCATTTCCAAATCACTCCTGTGTGTAGAAGATCATTAAGAGGGTGTAGAGTAGTTGATAAGTTCGGTAAAAATTTATGATAGTAATTTATTAATCCCAGGAATGACCTCAATTGTGAAACATTTTCAGGTGCTGGGGCTTTTATAACTGCTTCAATTTTTTCAGTTGACTTATGCAACCCTTCCTTATTAATTATGTGGCCACAATATGATATCTGATTTTGGAAAAATTCGCACTTGGGGCGATTTGCTCGTAGGCCCCGTTCTTTCAGCCTAGTGAGCACCTGCTCCAAATTGGCAAGGTGCTCGTTGTCGTTTTCTCCTGTTATAAGGATGTCGTCTAGGTAACACTGAGTCCCCGGAATCCCTTGCAGGACTTGCTCCATAGCTCTTTGCCAGATAGCTGGAGCTGATGCTACTCCAAAAACGAGTCGATTGTACTGGTACAGGACTTTGTGTGTGTTTATTGTGAGATACTTTTTAGAGGTCTCCTCAACCTCCATCTGTAGATATGCCTGTGCCAAGTCAATTTTTGTGAAACGTTTTCCTCCGGATAGTGAGGCGAAAATATCTTCTATCCTCAGAAGAGGATACTGTACCGTGTGAAGGACCGGGTTTACAGTCACCTTAAAGTCCCAACAGATGCGAATTTTTCTCTGTTCCTCAGAGTTATTTTTCAATGCTTTTTTCATGACTGGAACAATGGGTGTTGCCCATTCGCTCCAATCTATTTTGGATAATACGCCTGCCTTTTCCAAATTCTCCAGCTCTGCCTCGACTGCCAGACGTATTGCGTATGGCACTGGTCTTGCCTTAAAAAATTTTGGAATTGCTGCATCTTCCACTTTTATTGAGGCGGTGATGCCTTTCAAGGTTCCTAGTTTCTCTTGAAACACTTCTTTGGCGTTGGCCAAGATGTCTTTTAATCGTTCAGGTATGATGTCATCATTGTTTTTTTCCTTACTGGTCACCGTCAGTGCCTGAATGGATTGCCAGTCTAAACGTATCTTCCTTATCCATTCACGTCCCAACAACGGTGGACCACCATCTTGTAGAATGTATAAATACAACTTTTGTATTTCTTTGCCGTTGTATACCACAGGCACCTTTATTTTTCCTTTGGGGTATACTTTCTGCCCCGTATATGTTTTTAAGATAATGGATGTGTCTTTTAGAGGTATATGCGAAAATAGCCTCTCGTAATCTCGTCGATTTATTACGGTTAGAGCTGATCCTGTATCTAGCTCCATTTTAACTGGGGACCCTGCTATTATGAGGGTAACCCAAATGGTCTGGTAATCTTCATTGGCAATTACATTATGTAATTTGAGAGAGCTTAGTCTCTTGTTCCCGGAGTCGCTATCACTCCTCTGGTCTTTGGATCTACTGTCCGTCTTCATTTGTACCTTTCTGTGCTTTTCCTTATTGATTCTTTTCCCGTTCGTGGATTTTTTATTTTCAGATCGGCATACACGTGGAATGTGTCCCATCTTTCCGCATCGCCTGCATGCTTTTTCTTTGAACCAGCAATCCCTCTGGTCATGGTTGGATCTGCCGCAGCGATAACATCTCTCGAAACCCCGTGTCATTTCATGGGTGCCGAAGTCCTGTGGCCTCTGCTGTATCTTTGCCGCTCCTATTGCACTGAAAGCCTTGTCCAGTGTTAAATCTTTTCCAGAAGATACCTTTTTTTGTGTTTATACACTTAGGGGATCGCAGATGAATTTGTCTTGCAGAGAATCTGCCAGTCCTGCCTCGAATTGGCAGTGTAGGGTATCAACAATCTCCTCAAAATTCTTGTCCATCGGTTTGGCTGGAGTGATTAAGTTGCGTAACAGCTTGTATGTTTCTGCGCCCATTAGATCCAGAAGCACGGAAGCTTTTTTTTCATCTTCTATTCCATTTGCGGTGCAAAACACCTCCACTCTTTCTACATATGTGGTCCAATCCTCTATCTTGTTATCAAAAACATCAATATTGCCAGACTTAGGCATTTCAAAAAAAAGATATGGCGCTTCCCGCACTTTTTTTTTCCTCTGTAACAACGATATGGCGCTTCCTGCACTTTCTCGCTGCTGCTACCGATAACAACGCTGTTTTACTGTGGTTTCCGTTTATTCACTGTTGGAGACTCGTTCCCGATGGAGGTCTAAACGCTGACCTGCTTGCCGTGCCGGCCGTCTCCCGAGTGCACCCTCCCAGTCCGTTATTGCTTGCCTCCGATTTCGCTGCCTGTCTCAGCTGTAGAGCCCGACGCTGGAGCCCCAGCCTGACGCCCAGGAAGGATTAGCGCAGTACCTGCCACCAGCTTGGCCAGCTGGTGAAACCACAGTTTCTATTACTTCCTTGAGTCTTCTGGACGCTGGAGGAATCGATGTCCTTGAGGTGCTGCCGAATTGCAGGTAAGTCCGTTTCCACTTCATCACCACTGTAGTGTGCGTGTGTAGATAAAGACACTGAAGACAGGAGTTGGTTCATAGGTATTTACTAAGCAAGTCTGGGGGGGGGGTTCTAAAGGATATACACAATACACAGGCTTATATAGCCCAAGTGGCAATTGCCGGCATTACACACACCTGGGGCTCTTAAAGGTGAATACACCACAATTGCTCTTAAAGGCACATACACCACAAAGTGGGAAAGAGAGAGAGAGGGGAACAGGGGCAGAGAGAGAGGAAACATAGACAAAGGTGAGAAAGACAGAGGGACAGACAAAGAGAGAGGGAGAGACATAGAGAAGGGGGAGAGAGAAAGAGCGAGAGCAAGATGGGCAGAGAGAGGAAACAGACAGCAAAATAAGTGAGATAAACCGACGAATTAAATCAAAAAGTGGGTGTGGGAGAGAATGAGGTAGAGATAAAGAGGAAGGTAAGAGGAGATTGTGGCTGAGATGGCGAGAGGGAGAGAGAATGAGGCAGAGAAGAAGAGAGGGGCGAAAGAGGCGGAGAGAGGGGGGACTGAGAGTGAAGCAGAAAGAGGGACCAAGAGGCAGAGAACAGTGCGAGATTTCCAGCATTCGCAGTATTTTGCTTTTCTAATTCCAATCTGCCTGAAGAAACCCATTCAAGTGAGATATCTTGAACCCTGAATGGTCAGATTGCTGACACTCTGGGACACCTGTCTTCTCTCAGTACCTTTCTGAATGTGTTATTGGGCACTTGTAGAGATTCCCTGAAGTGGTTTCCCCTTCCCATTTCCTGCGATTTCCAAATCTTCTCCCAACCTCATTCCACCCCCGCCCTCAGACACACTGATCCTAAAGAGAAACAAGACACGGATGTGAAGCTGTGATCAATGCAGTAATTTTATTTCTGAGTACAGCCCATTATTCTGACAGCAGTAACACAGGGTCAGGGGTTACAGGGCCTAAACAATCAAACAGAGCCTGCTTCCCGTGAAGGAAGGTTTCATTCAGTGAGAACATGGAGAGCTCGGGCTGGTGGGAATCCATCATTGGATCATTCACTGTTTTGGTCTGCAACCTCCGAACCCAAAAGGGAAGGATAGTGGGACAGACAGATATGTAGGGTGAGTTGGATCAGTCGCCGGGACTGGTGATTATTCCAAATAGAGATTCAGTTGCTCAGAGTTTACAGGAGTTGTTTGCTGCTGTTAAAACCAGAATCAAATTAATCAGCTTGTAACAATTGAAACAGAAAATTCAACACTTTCTGTAGTGGTGAATGGCCCAGAACATTGGTACTGAACAGTGTTTAGAAAGGAACAGACCAAGAGGCAGGGGGAACACAGATCGGAATGCACACGCATCAACACGCAGACAGGCACACACTTCTCTAACTGGCGAGAAGCTAGGAGCTGTGGATGAGCAGAGCGATTTAGGGGTCCAAGTAATTAAATCAGTAAAAGCTCGTGGATGGGTACAATAATAATTAAAGAGACTAATGGAATGTTGGTGCTTCAGCTGTGGAGAGCTCTGGAAAGACCCCATCTGGAGAATTGCATTCAATTCTGGGCACTGTACCTCAGGAAGGATATACTGGCCTTGGAGAGAGTGCAGCACAGATTCACCAGAATGTTACCAGGGTTGCAATGGATTAAAAGGAGCGATTTCATAAACTACGCTTGTATTCCCAGGAATATATTAGAATCAGGGTGATTTAATTTGATTCATGTTTTTTAAGATGTTGAAAAGATTTGTTCAGATAGATGGAGAGAAACTTTTCAACTGGTGGAGAAGTCTAGGACAAGGGGACATAATCTAAAAATCAGAGCCAGGCCATTCAGGAGAGAAGTTAGGAAACATTTCTTCACACAAAGGGTGGTAGAAGTGTTGAACTCTATCCCAGATTTTTGTCAGGCAAGGGTATAAAAGCATACGGAGCCAAGGCAGATGGATGGAGTTTAAATAAAGATCAGTCATGATCTCACTGAATGGGGGAACAGGCTCGAAGGGCTGAAGGGCCTACTCCTGTTCCTACCTCCACTTTATACAGAGTGTCAGCATCAAGCCCTGAAAGGCAGGTACAATAGAGAGCTCCCTCTCCCTTACCTTGACATTACCATTGTTACTGTGTCACCCTCCGCGTTCCATACCATTTCTGCCCTGGAATTTATAAACTTGATTTTAAAATTATGGGTGACATCATTGAGAATTTTAAGATGATCGAGAGATACTATTTCATCTGGTGGGAGATTCGAGAAAAATGGGGCATAAGCTGAAAATTAAAGCTGGGCCGTTCAGGTGTGATGTCAGGAAACACTTCTTCACACAAAGGGTAGCAGAAATCTGGAACTCTCTCCCACAAAAAGTTGGTCATGCTGGAGCTCAATTGAAAATTAAGGCTCAGATAAGTCGATTTTTCTTACGTAGGTTCTGTGTGTCTGTATAGACACACAGACAGACACACATAACCACATACACACAAACACCTACACAGAGATACCCACATACACAGAAACACGCACAGAAAAACACACACACACGAACATGCAGAATGACTCGCAGACGGACAAGGAGAGATTGGGTTAAGGTTGTCGGTGGATTGAGATCAGTGACGGAGGGAGAGGGTTTAAACAGACTATTGAAGGCACTTGATCAGCACGTAACAGCCAGTCTGCCGATTTACAGCCTAGTGTGGTACAAATCTGGCCCCTTACCAAGGATTGTGTTTGAACACCCCACATTCATTTTACACAAGGTCAGAGGTTTGGCCCTCTGTGACACCCAACCCATTGCTGAAGATTGTTTCGAGAGCTGGACTGCATCTCTGCAGAATTCACCATAGAATTCCAAAGTATTTACGGCACAGAAACAGGCCATTCGGCCCAACAGGTCCATGCCGGAGTTTATGCTCCACACCAGCCTCCACCCACCTTATTTCATCTCATCCTACCATCTTAGACTTCTATTTCTTTCTCCCTCATGTACTTATCTAGCTTCCCTTTAAAGGCACTCTGCTATTCACCTCAACTGCTCCATGTGCCAGCAAGCT